>NC_134859.1:96002500-96097500 GCF_049852395.1 Peromyscus maniculatus bairdii | reverse complement strand
ACTGACAAATATTCAACTCATCCATCAAGTCTAGGGCTATGGAGTTGCACAAGAATCCACACAAGAATCTCTCTTTGCCTCCGTGCAGCTTCTGTCAGAGAGTGAAAAATATAATTTTCAAAAGTAATGCTTTAGATGGCATGATTGTCAATGAGAAAGATAAAGTAGGGAAAAGAGGGGGGATGATGAAGGTAGAGGGAGGTTTGTAACAACAATAACAAAAACAACAACAACAACAAACCACAAGTTCTCGAAGTCTTCCTAGATAGGGTCTTTGAGCAAACACCTGAAGGAGATTAGGAAGCCATGGGCAACTCCAAGGGCAAGGGCCCTGAGTCAGAGGGAGCACAGAATAAAAAGGCCAGTGCAGGGGCCTAGTAACCAAATCAGTAAGCAAGGACTGAGCTAAGCTCTGGGGCAGAAAAGGGATAGAGTCCATAAGGTACTGCGTGTGGCTATAAGGAATTTGTTTTTGAATGTGAATAACACAGGAAGTAACTGAAGTGTTTTTTGTATAAGAGAAAATGTGATTTAAGTAGTAATATGATGACTTGAGATTTCATTGGGGGCAAGAATCAAACAAAGAAGCCACTTAGACTGCAGCTGCAAGTAATACAGGCTGGCAATGGGGTGGTGAGACACAGGCAGGCCTGGGGAGACCTGGAAGAAGAACCGATTGGATCCATTACTTGCTATAAAGAGATGGGGCAAGAGTGACTTCAGGGCTGGAGAAGCAGGTCAGTGGGGAAGACACTGATGCACAAGTGTGAGGACCTGAGTTCAGCTCCCCAGACCCCATACAAACTGGTGTGAGAGCTAAAATTTGGGCACTCCTACAGAAAAATAGAAAGGGGGTACAGGTGAAGACCTGGAAGTCCATAGGCCAACTAGCTTCTTGTACACTGTGGCCAACAAGAAGAGACTGTCTCAAATGAGGTGAAGGGAAGGACTGACACCCAAAGTTGCCATCTAGCCCCCACATACACACCATGGGGTAAGCACACCATGGTGTAAGTGCACCATACTCAGGTCATATGTATCAACATGCACAAAGTTAAAAAAACAAACAAACCCTTTTTCTGTCCTAAGTAACTAGAAAACGAGGTTATCATATGGTTGTGATATGGGAAAAGTCATGGATGGAACAGATTTTGGGAGGAAGATCAAGTGAGAAGTTTTGGAAACATTAAGCTCAGAGATATATGTTAGACATCTAGGGTTGAGGGGGATTTTTTTTTTTTGAGACTTGAGTTTGTGGGAGATGTGTAGGTTAAAAGTATAAAGCAAGAACTTCCCAATGTGGACCTAGTGTATAAAATAGTGCTTCTACATGAGCTTGCAAGACACTGAGTAGATACAAAGGGACAGGCCTAGGTATATTCGGCTCTGGGACTGCAGACATTCAGAGGCTAGACTATGAGAAGAGCAAACAGAAGAAAAGGCCAGGGAGATAAGCAACCAGGAGACCAGGGAATCTAGAATTGGCTGTCAAATGCTGCAGGAGGCCATGTCTAGTGAGGACTGAGAAATATTCACCTAGAACCGGCATCATGGTGGCCACTGCTGACTTGGAAAAAGAAAATTCTGGTAAAATACAAGGGACACAAGCAGGAACAGAAGGGGTTCAAAAGAAAGAAGGGGGCACTGGCGTAGAATCTAAATACATGGTTCAGAATTTCATTTTAAAAAGAAAAGAAATGGGGGAGGGGGTACTACAGAGGAGATAGGTAAGGAGAGTGCTGACTTACTTCCTGTAAGATGAGGGAAGTCACATGTCTACAGACGGATGGAGTGATCACTAGCATTAGAGAAGAAAATAGTACAGATAATGTTACAGATTTTCTGGAGATTTATCTTTGAAGAAAGGGGATGTGTTATAGAGTGAACTGTGTTCCAGCAAATTATTTATATGCTGAAGCTCCAACTCTCCAAAGTGATTACATTCAGAGATAGAGCCTTTAAAAAGGTATTAAGGTGAACCAGGGCCACGGGGCAGGGTCATTACAAGGGGAGAACAGATCGAATACGTGGCCTTCTTCCCTCCCCCTCCCTCCTCCCGTTCTCCCCAGGATAAAGGTTAGGTAAAGATGCAGAGACCAGAAAGCTGCCCAAGCCAGAGAGGTTTCACCAGAAACGATCCCTGGACCCACCTTGGTCTTGGACTTCCAAACTCCCAGAACTGTGAGGTGGAATTATAACATCCAGCTTGTGGGAGCTCGTGATGATATCACAGAATAACTCAGGTCCTTGGAGGAGACAGCCTTTGCTAGGAGTACAGGCAAATGATCCCCAGAACAGTGGTGAGAGATTCTTATTGCTTCTGTTTTCTCCGTGAAATGGGAGGAAAGATGTACGGGCTGGCTATGAGAATGGTAGAGGAGACCACTGGGAGATGTGAGGCATGAGAAAAGGCATGAAGCAGCCATTCAGACAAGAAAAGGGAGCAGAGAGCAAGAGTCAGGATTCTAGGAAACATCAGCGCTCGCTGATGTGACCAATGTTGGATGTAAAGCAAGACTGGTTTGGACTATACACACATCTTTAACTTGCCAATAGCTAAGAAGAGAAGAATGGATATACTGGAGACAGAGAATCTGAAGAGACAAAATTAATTGGTCATTCCTGAGGGTTTTGCTATTTATCTGAATCTAATTCACAGCTTTCTGCATTTTTGAACCCCTGTGAAGTAAGTCTAAAATGCTCTTGGTAAGCATGGCTGGAAATTAAAAGCTAATTTGCCATGCAAACTGGTCTTAAAACATTTTTGTGTAAGAGTTTTATTCTCAGGATACTACTAACTGTGCATTTCATTTCCCTTCATGAAATTAAGTTTGATTTAAGTATTTCATTAAAAATTTTATTTTTCGATTTAAGTATTTCAAACCAAGCCTTAGAAGTTGGACATGGTAGAGCACACCTGTGATCTTGGCTCTCAGGAGGCTGAGTCAGCAGAACTTCCAATTTGAGGTCAGCCTAGTTTATATAGCAAGACCCTCTCTCAACAACAAAGCCCAGCAAATCCAAGCCTTGCTGTTATATGTACATCTCTCTACATAAGAACATGATTTCCATAGTCACCCTCAGCATGGCCTGAACAGACATTCAAACAAAACGACACCCAGAAGAGGAAGAACATCTGTCTTTGAAGAGTCTTTCCGTAGAGCGGCTGTTACTGTGTCCATCACTGGCCCCTTCTCAGTGCTCACATGGTCATGTCCTTCCTTCCTACATCACTTCCTAGTCAAAGAGCCCACTGTGTTGGTCCCCTTTCCCTATGCAAGCCCTAAGGCAATCTTTGGTTTAAAACTCACCCAGAAAAGAAAACAAAAATCAAATAGCAGCAGCGGCAAACCCCTCCCCCCACCCCAGGCTTCTCATAAAGGTGTCAAAAGCCCACAGTCACTTTAATGTGTTATCCTTTCTTGCATGGTTCTGTTCAAGTGGTGGACACCTTCCATCTTGTTTGGAACAGGGTCTCATGTTGTTCACCACTGTCTAAACCAAGCAAGCTGGCCTGCAAGCTTCTAGACAATTAGCTGTCCCCACATCTCATGTCATCACAGGAGCACTGGGATGACAAGATGTGACTTTGGCTGAGTTATGTGGGTTCTGGCAAGTGCTTTATCCCACTGGTCTATTTCCTCAGCAAAGCACTGTGAAGACAGGTCTGACCATCTGGGTAGGACTGCACCCTTCTATCAACAAAAATGGTAAGAGAATTCTTTGCAAATATTTAATTTAAAATATGTACAGACCACCTGAGCTTCAAAACTCACTGTATTTTACTTCCAAATAAAGGTGCATATTTGGACAGGCATGGTGGTGCACGCCTTTAATCTCAGCACCTGGGATGCAGAGGCAGGTGGATCTCTGAGTTCAGGGCCAGCCTGGTCTACATAGTAAATTCCAGAGTTATGTAGAGGGACCATGTCTCAAATAAAATAAAATATAATAAAAAAGGTGCATAGATAAGATTCACAGTTTCTATTCTGACCAAGATGGGGTAACTGGGACTGTAATTTATTTGCCACAATAAAGTTATAAAACCTGACAAGATTTTGGAGAGATATTTTGGAGTGATAGTTTTAGGATGCTGAACATCAATAAACATAGGACTGTAGTACAGAGAAGGGAAACAGATGAGGCAAACTGTCTCTACTCCTTTGACTGATTTAGTTCCTTGCTTTTCCACATCAGCAGTTCCTTTGCAGTTTCCCTCATATAAATCTGGTACATATTTTCTTATATTTATAAGTGTTTAAGGTTGGAGAATGGCTCTGTAAATGCTGTTATGTTGTCAATTTAAAATTCCATTTGCTCATTGCCATATCCAGGAAAGCAGCTGACTTTCATATATTAATCTTGCATCCTGAGACCTTTCCTATATTTGCTTATGCATCCCAGGACTTTGCAAGTTCTTTTGGATTCTCCACAAAGGCACTCCACAAAGGCTATCACACCACATCATCTTTAAACAAAAGTGCTAGTTCTTCCTCCCTTATCTGTGTAACTTCATTTCTTCTTCCGGTCTGATTGCACTGTCTAAAATAACCACCAGTATGATGTTGAAAGACTGTCGTGAGGAGACATCTTAGCATTGTTCCTCGTCATGAAGGGAGAGATCGAGTCATAAGTGAAATGCTACCCAGGGACTTTGGTAGATGCTCTTTCTCAAGTTGAAGAGAGCCGATGAAGCATGCATACACTATGCAGTGGGAGTCCAGCCCCCTGGACCAAGACTGCAGTCCTGCCTGCAACGGCTCCACATGAAGCATAACAAGCCATCTCCCATCCCCCAAAACGGCAGCACCAACCATCTCCATGTCTGAACTTCACCTAGCTGTGGCTCTAGGAAGCTCTCCTTCATATTGAAAATAAAAAACATAAATGCAGACTGGAAAGGAAAAGAATTATCTTTTTTTGGATATTGTTGGTTGGTTTGCATGTATATTTGTTTTCATTATATATATGTATATATAATATATATGCGTGTGCTTCACTTGTCTTGTGACATGTTTTTCTAACATTTTAGTCATTTAATTTCTTTCTAATTGACTAGTTTTTATAACTGTACAATGGTAAGCCACTGTTTTAACCTCTATTTCACCTTCATGATTGTGCTCCACTAGTCTACATGAAAATTCCCATTTGCAAATCTAAAACAATCCCACTGCTACCTCTCACGTCTCCAACCCATATCCCATCCATGTCTTACTGTGTTCCTTTCTGCATGACCTCTTCATTCCATTACTTAAACAGTGATACTATCTACTCTTAAGAACAAGCCTATGTAGCACATTTCCAACCACTGCCCCAACCCTGTTGTCTCTGAAACACACAAGATTACAGGCATAGTCCAAAAGGATTTTCTAGAGCTACATAGACCCAGTACTGCCAATAATAAGTGCACCTCCCTAAACAGCTTCAGGAAATGCAATGTCGAGCAAAGAGTCCCTTTAGAGGAATCACAGAAAATGAGACAAACAACCACACAGTGGCAGGAAAGGGGGGAATTTAAAATAGGAAGACATATCCAGTCTAACAGATACACAAAACACAACCAGGAAACAAAGAATGTGAGATATCAACCCTTTGTTTCTTATCCTTTCCTGGGTGGAAGCCAAAACCACCCAGAAAGGTGAAATAATGTGAGAAGGAATTCAGAACCTCACCTACATTTTAAAATTTACATTTTTATTTTGTGTATGAGTGTGTCTGCATCCGTGTGTGGTCTCTGTGCATTTACACAAGACATGGTGGGCATGTGGAGGTCAGAAGGTAACTTTGGGGACTAGTTCTCTCCTGCCACTGTGTGGGTTCTGGGGATCAAACTCAGGTCCTTTACTCACTGAGCCATATTATAGGTCCTGGAATCCCACTTTTGAGAGGAATATTCATATAAGCAAATGATTGAATTACGGGACTCTATTTGAAACTTTGAGAAAGTAGTTTCCAAAGTAAAGAAAACAGCAAATTGGAGGAGAAAGTACAAATTACAAAGGATAAATTCAGCAAGGAAATTGAAACACTGAAACAAAACCAGAGATTTTGGGAATTGAAGAAACAATTATATACTTTATCAAAGCACATTTACTAGAATAGCTTATGACCAACAACAGTCCTAGGGAGTCCACAGTGGCCACCTGCATGCTGCTGATGCCAGTGCCCAGGAGCTGCTCCACCGTCAAAGCTGATGCTCCAGTAATGGCCCTGAGTTAAGTAATCTTAGCTCACACCTGAAGGACAAAGAGGCGGATTCTGATGGGAACGGAGGACGGCAGCACAGCAATGAGGGAGATGCATTCACCAGCAAGAGGCAAAAGCCACTGGGCAGACAACCAACACCCACCCATCTTTCTAGCACCTCTTCCTGTTGGGTCACTTACCCAAAGGAGCTGCCCAGCCCAGGGAGGGTCTTCTCTACTTGGCTAACCATCTTTCCTGAAAGTGCCTCAACAGACCCACCCAGAGGCATGCCTCTTGGCTCCTGACCAATTGATAACTGAGATGAACCACCACACACAAGTTTGTGGATTTTTTTTCATGAATGGAGGTTGAATTCTGCCATTTCTCAATATGATTTATATGATTTTCTTCTTTAGTTTGGATTGTATTAACTAGTTTTTAAATGCCGAGTCAGCCGTGCACAAACTGGAATACATTCCATTTGGTCATGGTGTTTGTTTTTGTACATTTTGGAATTGATTGGTTACTTTTATTTAAATTTGGGAATTCTCCCCCTGACAGATACTGTGCTGTCATTTTCTTGTGGAGTCTTTGTCCAGTTTTGTTGTCAGGATCCTGTTGACCTAGCAGGATGCATTAGGAAACAGTCCCTCTCTTTCAAAAAAGCTATGGAGGATCACTGTAACTTCTTCCTCACATGTTGGTAGAATTTATCATTAAATGTGTCAGTCTGATGCTTCCTGTTTTGTAGAGGAAGGCATTACTTGCTGAGTCCTCATTTTAAGAGCTATAGGGCTCCTCTCAAGAGTGAAATCATGCTTGGTACTGGAAACTTAGCCAGTGACTTGGGGCTAGTGAAGTCATGGATCTTAGGAAAAACTATAACTGCCACTTGACTAAACCAATACAACCCCTAACTACATTCTAAATATTTGTCTTAATGTACACAAAGATAAGTGTAGTTCTCACCCCTCATCAAGGAAACTTGTATTTGCAGCAGACAGAGACCACTACAGACATCCGCAACTGATCAAAATGAAGAGCTGTGGGGCCCAGTCCAAAATGATGCACATACAATCTGACTCCTGTACCGAAGACACAGGGCTCTTTGTAGAAAAAGGAGCAGAAAGATTATTAGAGCCAGAGGAAAAGAAGTTGGCTGTGAGACAGTGTCTCCTAGAAGCATCACAGAAGCAACATCAAAGAAGTCTCACCAACAAGGTTGCCTAAACACGACTTGAACAAGAAGATACCAGTGGGCATGCTAATGTGGAGGCCTCAACCTTGGACAAAGAACTACAGGCAACTAAGGAATGCTGAGTTCAGGAGAAACAGTCTTCCTCAGGCAAAAGCACACCAATTGGTTATCCAGTACCAAATAGTCAGCCCTGAAAACATGGGTACAAGTAACATCATTACAGACTGAACAGGTTCTATTTTTATATTTAGTTGAACACACATATACACATACATCAATAATTAAAGAACCAAAGGCCATGAATTTGAAAGAGAACAAGGGATGGGTGATGCATGGGAGATTTTGAAGGGAGGAAGGAGGAAATGAGGTAATTATGTTATAATCTCAAAAAATTATCAAAACAAGCTGTAGGGGTACTGAAACTGCTTATTTCATCTTATATGAGGTTTAATTTCCTTTTTTATGCAGCAGTGGATAGAGAAGCTAGAACCTCTTCTACATGTTAAGCAAGCATTCTACCACCGAGCCTTATTAAACTAAAGAATAACTACTCAAATAGCATATATATATATATATATATATATATATATATATATATATATATTTTGGATACAGGTCTCATATAGCCCAGTGGCCTTGAGCTCCCTGTGTACCCAAAGATAGCCTTGAACTCCTGATCCTCCTGAGTACTAGGATTACAGGAATGCACCATTATACTTGGCTTTCAAATAGTAATTTTTAAAATCAAACATTCTAAAACTATCCAATTCAAAGATACACTAATTTGATACGTGATGAGGAATGACAATAGGAAAACACTCTTTGTTCTCCATAATTAAACCATTATGTCTGTATAGAGTAGAAACTTTGCAGTAAGACCCACAAACTTCACAATATACAATGGTCAAAGCTGAGCTGAGATGTGTCAGGCATGCTTACTGGTGGTCTGTGGTATGATACCATACGAAGTGTACATGCTCAATGTTCAGAACCAAGGCTGAGTGAAGTTGTGCCATGCACCACAGCAACACATGCAGACACATGAAACACAGAAACACATGTGAACACATCTAACATAGCACCAGATGCAAACACATGTAAACACATACAACAGAGGAACACATGCAAATGCTGCTGGGAATACATCAGTCCATTACGTGATTGATTCTGAATTAATTTAGTGGTGTGTTTAGAAACCTTCTACTGTTGCCATCTTTTTGGTGACTCTCTCATTCAGTTATATGACCGCATACAGAGTCACAACTCACAGTTTAAGAAGCTATGGTTTAGAGTATGCTACAGAAATGGTTCAGGGATGTTCATTATAGCCAGTTGATTGATGGTTCTATAAAGTTCAATTATATCCTGATTTTCCTGTGTTCTGGATATTTCTGTTACTCACAGCTGGTGTTGAGGTCTCCAAATATAATATAGATTCATCTATTCCTCTTCAGAGTTTTACCACTTTTTCTTCACATATTTTAGGTGCATGTTCTGTGTTCTTGGAAGACTGATTCTTTTAAAATTATACAACACCTCTATCTAAGATAAATTTCCTTGCTCTGAAGTCTACTCGAAACTTAGTGGGTCATCCACACTCATAACACTGGTGTTGGGAATGTGGGTGACCTGGATCTGAGGACCTGAGAACAGGAGAACTGGCCCTGTTCCTTGCTTTAGGCTGGCTGCATTGGGTGAACTAGCCAAGGCAGTGCTGTAGCTCACCAGGTAGTGATGATGAGGGAGAGCTAGCGGACTGACCAACACAACATCCAGGCTCAGAACCAGGGCTATGAGTGGTCCACTCCAACATCCACCTCATCTATGAACTGCTGGAGCATGTGAAGGGGACAAACCTACAGATCCCCAACAGCAGGATCTCCATGACACAGGACAACAACAGGATATGCAAGAGGAGCCCCAGGGAGAGCCCGTTATTGGTATTGGTGGCATAGCAGAAGCCAGAGGCCTCGAGCCAGACCAATGACTTATGGCAATGAATACTTTCAAGTAAAGATGAATGGACTAAAGAGTAAACTGTGTGACTTAACGGGCCACACTACAGCTTCCATGACAAGATTCTTCTCTCTCTCTCTCTTGTTTGTTTGTTCTGTTACTTTGTTTTTGTTGGTTTTTTGTTTTTCTCTTAAATTTGGTTTTGTCTTTTGGGGGAGGTTGACAAGAACAGAGGGTAAATGTGAGGGGATGGGAACATAAGTGGGATTGAAATGCACATTGTGATATTCACAAAGAATCAATGAAAGCTAAAAAAAAATTTGAAGTGTAAAAAAACCCCTAAACTTAATGGAACTTTCTTCTGATTAAATTAGGATGGCATATCTTCCTCCATTAGTTTACTTTTAGTCTATATGTGAATTATATTCAAAGCAGGTTTCTTGTAGACAGCAAGCATATACTTGGATTTTATTTTTGGCTCACATGGACAATTTCTGTCTTTTAATTTTAATTTAATTTTAATATTTAGGCCATTAACATTCAAAGTGATTATTGATATAATTGGACATATTTGTTATTTTTTTCTATTTGATACTTTCCTTCATATTCTTTTGTTTCATTCTTTTTCTGTCTTTTATGATTTAAACTGAGCATCTTATATGATTCAATGTTTTTTCCTTTTTTAACAGATCAATTATATTTTAGTATTTTTTTAGTGGTTGCCCTAGAGCAATGATTCTTAACCTTCCCAATGTTGAGACCCATTAATACAGTTCCTCATGTTGTGGTGACCACCAAACATAAAATTATTTTTATGGCTACTTCATAACTTTAATTTTGCTACTGTTATGAATTGTAATATAAATGTTTTCTGATTGTTCTTAGGTGACCCCTAGGGGTCACAATGCACAGTTTGAGAACCGCTGCCATAGAGCTTGCAGTATATTCTACTTTCAATATCACTTCATAGGTAGTAGTGAATGCCATGCAAAAAAGAATTCCAACCTTTTCTGCCAGTTCCTTTAAAAAGTAATTGCTAGCCGGGCAATGGTAGCATACGCTTTTAATCCCAGCACTCGGGAGGCAGAGCCAGGCGGATCTCTGTGAGTTCGAGGCCAGCCTGGTCTATAGAGTGAGATCCAGGACAGGCACCAAAACTACACAGAGAAACCTTGTTTCTCGAAAAACAAAACAAAACAAACAAACAAACAAAAAAGTAAATGCCGGGGTTGGGGATTTAGCTCAATTGTAGAGCACTTGCCTAGCAAGCACAAGGCCCTGGGTTCGGTCCTCAGCTCTGGAGAAAAAAAAAGTAATTGCCATTTATTTTATATGCAAATAGTGTTGCATAAGTATATGACTGAGTACCTATAGCTATTACTATTTTGAATCTGTTAAGAACATCTGTTAAAAGATGAGCATGATGGCCTAAGTCTGTAATTCCAACATTTGGAAGGATGAGGTAAGAGAGCTATCATGAGTTCAAGGCCAATCTGGGTAGGCTACATAGTAAAACTGTCTCAAGGAAACAAAAGAAAACAAAATCTGTTAAGAATTATTTCATGTAGTCTTCCACTAATACTCTTTCTTTATATAGATACAAGCCTATGGTGGACCCATATGGTTTCCTTCTTCATAGAGAATGTGTCTCAGCATCTCTTACAGAAAAGGCTCCATTGTAAGTAGTGGCACGTCATCAATTTGTCTGAGAAACAATTTCTCCTTAACTTTCAAATGAAGAATTTCAGTTTTCTGGGGGATTTTTCTCTCAACACCCTTTACTCTAAATATTTTACACTAGTTTCTTAGAAAGTAGATGCAATTACTATTTTTGATCTTTATAGGTGTTTCCCACCCCCTGGCATCTTTAAAACATTTCATTGAGAACTTGTTAGGGTATTTAGCAGGACAGCTCACCTCTTCATATACAATTGACCAAAGAATGGTCCTCTTCTATCAGGTCATGCTCTTTGAACAGGCATGCAGCTCTAGGAGGGCTGCAAATGGACCAGTGAGAGAAGACAGGGGATAACCTCATAGGTAGCCAGATCAACCAACCAATGCTGATGATCAGTGTAACATTTTGCAGCCAGATCATTCTCATACCTAAAACTTGTCTTTGATTTCTTGAAGTTTTAATATGTCTACTATAGTGTTTTACATTTATCCCAACTAATGTCCCATGAGCTTCTTGAACTGTGGCTTTGTGTCCAACACTAATTTTAGAAAATTCATGGTCATTATTTCCTCTAATACCTCTTCCTTTCTCCCTGACTTTTTGTAATCCCACTGTGCAAATTTAGGCCTTCTGTGATGTCTCAAAGTTGTAGGGTATTCTGTGCTTTTTTTCTTTTATTTACAATCTTGGACATTTCTTTTGAGAGATCTTCAAGCTCAGCAATTCTTTATTAATTCTTCACAGTGTTCTAATGAATTTATCAAAGGCATTCTTCCTTTCTTTCTGAAACAGGGTTTTACCGTGTAAGTACAGATTGGTTTCAAACTCAATGTTCCTGCCTTCTCCTCCTGAGTGCTGGGATCATAGGGATGTATTAACATGGCCAGTTCAGTTTGTGTTTTCTATCATTAGCATTTCTTTCTTTCCTTTTTTTTCTTAGAATTTCAACCACCTTGTTTATAATGACCATCTCTTCATATATTGTCTGTTAGAATTGTTAATATACTAATCATAATTGTTTTAAATTATTTATCTGATTAATTCCAATCTTGCTGCAATATCTGAACCTGGCTCCAATATTTGCTGTTTCTTCAAACTATAGTTTTTGGTTTTTCTTTGTCTTTGGTTATACGTTCACATTTTTTCTTGATAACCAGATACTGTATGTTGGGTATAAGTATCTTCAGTGAAAGTCTTTTATAGGGGCTGGAAAGATGGCTCAGTGATTAAGAGCATATACTGCTCTTGTAGTCAACATAAATTCAGTCCCCAAAACCAATGCTGGGTGGCTCACAAATGAATATAACTCCAGTTCCAGGGAGACCCCAAACCTAAAAATAAACCTCTTAAAAAGTCCTTTACAACCTGGTATCGGTAGGGCTGGGGAGAAAGTGTGCTAGTGGGAGGGCTGGGAGGGGTCCCTGTTGTCAGTGAACTGGTAGCCAGGAGTGAAGATTAAAGGGGATGAGGAGAAACTCTGGGTGCAGACAGATAGAGCAGGCTACATTCGACAGCTCATAGACAGCCGAGGTTCTTCTCGTGGAGAGGGCTGTGGCACAGCTGGAAAGCTCTGGCTAGAGATATTGTTAATGACTGTGGACACAAAGGTCACGGGAGCAGCATATGGACAACTGGAAACTGTTTTAGCCCCAGGGTGAAGTCTTCTGTGGCCCTACCAATGGAATGGCTGAGTCTTGGTGTCCCTACTGCACAGGCATGGAGAGACATGCACTCCAGATCTGGTTGGGAACCTTTCAGCAGGCTTTGGTCTCTTCCTTCTCCATCTAGGCTGGACAGCCCATTCTTGATTTGTTGTAGTCTTTGCTTCATTTGAATGCACACACATCCAACCAATCAGGGCCCAGCAAGCGCTACATAACTGTGCACTCCAGGTTTTCTGGCCAGTCTGGTTCCCATTGCAGTTTAGTATTCAGTTGGCTCTGCTCAGGTCCTGTCTCCAAGACACTCCTGCTCTCTTCAGAGAAAGGCTGAAGATTTCAGTCAGGTTTCCTGGACAGCTCGTTGAATAGGGAAGAGAAAGATGACTGTGGTTGTCCTGGGTAGGATCATGCAGGAGACAGATCCTCCCCAGCCATCCACCCAGACCTTGCTCCAGCCTTCAGAATGAGACCCTGCTACCCAGCTCCTGGTTCATCAGTGATCTGTTCTCTGTTAAGCTTCTCTGCCAGGGATTGTTCTGGGTTAGCACCTGCAGCCTGTGAGAACGGAGAGCTATAATTGGTCAGCATCCTGTTTCTACTTTCCCATTCCAGTTTCCATGCTACCATCCAGATTGCTACCGTGTGGCCAATCAAAGCTCTCCTCGTTTGGTCTCCTTTCACTGTAAAACCACTTCCGTTTTCAGGAAGACAAGGAACGTGGATGGAGACCGGAGAATCGACTGTCTCACCAGGATTAGGTCAGTCTTCGAGGGAGCCTGTGTCACTATGAACCCAACTGTTGTCTCTCAGCCCCTCCCTCTCTTAGGTCAGGCAAGATGGCGGGAGGGAGCTGGAGTTACGCACTTCCCTTTCCCCACACAGCAGGTCTGAATGGGCTAGTGTTAATCACTTCCCTTCATCTAGGCTGCTTAGGCTCTGAAAGACCTCCAGTAGATCAGGCTCTGTGAAACGCCTCTGATGGAGGCAGGCCTGATGAAGGGCGACAGAATGCCCTGGTGTATCAGAAGGGTCACTTCCATTTCTCTATGAGGAGCAGGGATGGAGTTTCCTCTCCTATCCACTGTGAGAATCTGGTGAGCTTCTGGAGGCAAACTCACTAGCAGTTTATCTCCCAGACTCCCCTGGATCAAGTCCCTACCACTCAGCAGTCCCAGCTCAGCTGTCCTACCAACACTGGCTCCTGCAGAGCTTTCTCTGAGTAGGATTTGCTCTGGTAAGCTGAGATTTGCTAGGAGTGCTCTCCAAACTCTAGACCAGGAACTGCCCCTATGCCCTCACTTCTGACACAGAAACGAAGGTTGCTGATTTCTCAGTTTGTCTAGGTCTGAACTCATTAGACTCAGTGGTACCTTCAGCCATCTTCTGTGCCTGAGTGGAAACTGTAAACAGACTGAGAAATAGCCTTTCTAATAGCTAAATTATTTCCAGAGAGACAAAAGGGCAAGTTTAATGAACAGTCTTAATAATCTTGGAGACACTATCACATCCTCTTAATTGTTATATTACAGGTGGAGAAATAATGCTAAAAATTTGAAGATACTATGGCTAGAAATATTGCCAAACTGAAAAAGAAACCCCCAAACCACAAGTCCAGAAGATCATTGAACAGAATACAAGATAAACACAGAAAACCACATCAAGGCATAGCATAGTAACATTATAAAGGACAAGAAATAAAGCTATTACCTTAAAAGCAGCCAGAGAAAACAGACATATTAAAAAGATAATAATGATGGAGTTCTCATTTAAGCCACACAAGTCAGAGGGCAAGGGAAGCTGAAAGGACCCATTCATCTAAAATGGCATATACGGTGCAAATAACCTTTCAAACGGAAACTGAAAAACAGATTCTCAAAAGCAGCTCTGAGAACTCATCACTTGCAGTGTATGACACACAAAGGCTGAAGGGCTGGGGAGATGGTTCGGTGGGCAAGAATACATGGCTCTGCAAATGTGAAGCACCATGAAAAAGCCAGGCATGGTGCTTGGAGACAGGTGGATCCTGTCCCAAAGCTTGCTGACAAGCCAGCCTATCCAAAACGGTGAGCTTTGGGACTGGCGAGACACCCTTTCTCAAAAGCAGTAAGGCAGAGCATGACAAAGGAGGACATATGTACACATGGGTGCATATATATATCTGCACACTCATGTGTACCCCTCTACACCCCCTCCCTCATTCTTAGAACATACAAAGACATCAAACAGAAACATGCATGAACCAAAAGGAACAACTTGCACTGGCCATAGAAAGTACATATGCGAATAACAAAATACTCTTATTTTAAAATCCCCCCAAACACAGACTGAATGTTAGCTGCAATAAAAAAGCAGCACATTGCAAGATTTATAACATTTGTAGAAACAGAAGAAAGAAAGGAGAAGTGGGAGCATGCAGGTATTAAGGAGCTCCTCCCTCACACACTTGGTCTGATGAATGCTGGCTATATCTAGGATGCTTACTGAAGAGCCTACAATAAGAAGCTGTAGGGGGCAAGAATTAAACACTGTAATCCATTCAGTGATGGAGCAATCCTAAACAAGCAAATATCTAATTTCAAGAGCTTCAAAATCCACGAAGCAAAGACTGACAGAATTGAGAAAGAACAGGCAAATTCACAAGTTATAATCAAAGAAAATTCTTTCTTTTTTTTTTTAAAAAAAAATTATTCACTTTTATTTCATGTGCACTCATGTTTTGCCTGAATGTATATCTGTGGAGGGGTGTTGGGTCCCCTGAAACTAGAGCTACAGGCAGTTATGAGCCACCACGTGGGTGCCAGGAATTGAACCCAGGTTCTCTGGAAGAGCAGCCAGTGCTCTTAACTGCTGAGCCATCTCTCCAGCCCTAATATTTCCACCTTAGTAACTGATGTGAGTAGACTGAGTAGTAGTGAGGACGTAGATAATCTGAAAATTACTACCAACCAACTGGATCATAATCAATACAGACCATGTTTATGACCATAACAAACTGGAATAAGCTAAAAGGGGACAGATTTTACAGAGAGCACATTCTCTGATACAAAGAAC
The DNA here is from genome assembly GCF_049852395.1 of Peromyscus maniculatus bairdii. Lineage (NCBI taxonomy): Eukaryota > Metazoa > Chordata > Mammalia > Rodentia > Cricetidae > Peromyscus > Peromyscus maniculatus. Next base: position 96,081,770 of record NC_134859.1, on the reverse strand, counting down.
TAAGCATATAGTCACAGAAAAGCATCTGATACTCCCCATGTATTCCAAGAGTAAAAAACTCACAAGTAAGTGATCTATAAGTCAAAGAATTTTAAAAGTAAATTAGAAAATGTTTTGAACAAAGTGGCAATGGAAGCATATATTTGTGGACTGCAGCTAACTCAGTATTTAGAAAGAAAATTTAATTTGAATTCATTTATGAGTAAAGAGAGAAGATCTAAAACTGGAGGCATAGGCCTGCCATGAGGAAGCTTGAAAAAATAGCAAATTAGATACAAAGCAAACAAAAGCAATAAAGCTTGTGATTTAAGAACAACAGAGTTGATAAATCTGTTGATCCATGGATCAGAAAAAAAGATAAAAATTGTCAATATTAGAGGAGAGGAAAAGGAGCACTATCAGATTCCAGAGACAATAGTAGGGTAAACAGAAAATATAAAAAATTATAATTTTCATTATTTAGAAAAACTATATGATTCTCTTAAATGATACAAATTAGAGATTATCAACGACTCTAGTAAAATAATAAAATCACGAGGAGCCTTGTATTTTTATATACATCCATATGAAAGAACACACATTCACCAAACAACTACATCCAAGTCCAAGTGGTTTTACTAACGCCACATCAAACATTCAAGGAAGAAATGATACATTCAGAATTTTGTGGAAAATAAGGTGAGCAGAAACTATATCGTAGCTGACTGAAGGGGTATACTGCTTCCACAATACACAGTCAGCTTGTCTTCACACTACTGAAAACACCCCAACATCAGGCTTCCTCATTTACCTTCCTTCTGTTTTTTGAGATGGGGTCTCATTAAAGTAGCCCCATTTAGTCTGGGACATGCTATGTAGAGCAGGCTGGCCTTGAACTCACAGAGATCTTGTGGCTGTCTCCAGAGTGTTCGGGTTAAACACACATTCAACCACCATTCCTGGCTTCCCATCCTTTCATACCAGGAGCATGCTCTTCCACACTGATTCACTAGCTTTCCTCCTGCAGACATACTAACTACAGTGTGCATGCACATACACAAACATGCTCTTGTTGGAATCAGGATACACCCCTGTGAACTTGACTAGTTTCATTTCATTTCACAAACATTTCCCTCAGCTCCTCCTTTGTGCTGGGCACTGTATGTGTACAGAAGGAAAAGACTTAACTGCATAACTAAAATGCTGCATGGTGTGAGGAAGGAGATGTACAGAGGGTGTTAAGGGAGAAGTAGGAAAACCTAATAGAGAGGGCTGCGTTAAAGAGCTGAGCATGGAAGGATAATGATGATAACTATGACAGTATCACAAAACAACACTAACTTTTCCTACACTAAGAGGACCCAGTCTGAATGCTTTCTACACATCGACAGACTGAAGGGAAACCTCTTCAAAGGCTCTGACATAGGTGTTCTTTTTTAATATTTTTTATTTATTTTTATGAGCATTGGTGTTTTTTCTGCATGTGTGTCAGTGTGAGGATACCAGATTCCCTGGAATTGGAGTTACAGACGATTGTTATCTGCCATGAGGGTGTGGGAATAGAACCTAGGTCCTCTGGAAGAGCAGCCTGTGCTCTTAACCATTGAGTCTCTCTCCAGTCCCCAACATAGGTGTTCTTACCTCATTGAAACCTAGAGACGATTTAGAAAAATCTGTTCAAGGTTATACAACAAGGCATGAACACAGAAAACACACAAAAATAAACATAATGTTAAAAAAATCAAATTATCTTTTAAGACAAACATTTGGGGTATATAAATTACAATGAAAGCTATTTTTTAAAAATGTGAATGCGTGTTTATTGTAGGAAACTAAAAACAAAAACAAAAACAACAACAACAACAACAACAACAAAAAACCCCACATGGTGAACAAGCCTGCTATTCATTATGCAGTACAGCAACATGGATTTTTAGTGATTCTCCTGTGCTGTCCAGGAGAATGTTCCAGGACATTCTGATGTTTTAACCCTCCTCACTTAGAGGACCTTCACAAACTCACATGAAAGAATGTCACAGGAAGCTACAGTGCAATCAGAGGAGTCAAGTTGAACCTTTTAACCGTAACCTTGGCCACTGGGCTCCTGGTACAAAAGTCTACTAGACATTGGTTTACCCATTCTGATTCCCAACTTCTTCCCCAAATCTCAGACTAGAAAAAAGTCTCCAGGCTGGGGAAATGGGTGCAGCCTGAGAGGCTTTTCTGTGGGTCTGTCTATTCTTGAGAGAAGGTGAGGGCCAGATGTTCACCCTGGAGAGAGGCCTGGGAGAGAAGGAAAGACCAGATATCCCATGTAGGGAAGGGCTCCCCTAAAAATAGAAGGGGCCTGTGTCCTCATGCCACAGGCAGCCAGAGGCTGTTGGTCTCGATCTGTAGTGACACCAGCATGGGTGTTACCTTCATGGGCAGACAGAGGCTTGCTGGCATTGTTTCAGCAGGCCACTGAGACTGCTGGATACAGCTCTCCATGAGGTCACTTCTCCTCCCAAGCAGGAAGAGCATTTAGATCCTGTGTGTCTGGGAGCTGCATGGCTGTAGCAATGAGAATTCTGGCTCTATGGGCTCTCAAAGAAGCAGTGCTAACAGGGCTGTAAGCTGGTAGCTCAAGGTCGGCTGGGACATTCAATTTCACAGTGAATGCCTGGCAGCCAGTGATACCTGGTCAGAGGCTCTACCTCATCCATCACATTTGTGACAGAGCTGCTGGGACTTACCTGCTACCCTGGGGAAGCATGGGAGTGACTGAGCTCCAAGAGGGCTGAGGGCAAGTATTAAGATTCTGCCATCATACAGCCAAATAGTGACTCACACTGAAACCGAATTTGCAGAAAGGTTTTAACAACTGAGCACATGTCCTGAGATCTACGATAGGGACATCACTGCTAAAAGTTATGGTACTGGTGCTTGGCTCAGATCCTAACCTGCCATCATGTCTCCTTTTCTTGAAGGAGACAGGAATGAAAGCAGCAGCAGCAATTGAGAGACAAAAGCCACTTTATTACAGGCTGTGAGGGTGTCCAATACCCTTGATGTGGTAAGTGGGTGGGAACAAGAGGCTGTGCCTCTGAGGTTGAGACTCCTTCCTCCCAAGCCTGAATTAACATCTGACCGACCATCCTTTGGTCAACTATAGGGCTCAGGGAACCTGAAGCAACAGCAAGCTGGCTTAGGCTTAAGGAGAGACAGGAGACAGATGGGCCTGGTCCAGTCAGCTCATCCCTGTGCAGTACGGAAGAGAACCCGGAAGACAGCACTCTGGATGAGTGACTTTCAGGAAGCATGACCAGTTGTACCTTGAAGGGGACTACTTGCTGCCACTGTAAGTGGAAGAAAGTGACAGGAGAAAGGTACTACAAGGACACCAGACCATTCTGATTAGTTTCCCTACTTTGTGTTACGTCATAACACGCTCTGCACACAAAGCCATTACTCCAAAATCTACTTTAGACATTTACTAACTCATCATATATATTTAGAAGAAAGCTAAATGTCCCCACAAATTTAGAATGACATCAATTTCACTGTAGCCACAGTAATGAGTAATGAGTCAGAATGGTTGTAAACATGCTCTATTAATTAAATAGCTCACTTTGCAAAGCATGTTTCCCCGCAAACCCAAAGTTGCCAGCATCTTACTTCTATAAGCCAGCTAATCCGAAGGCCAGTCCATCAGACTTGATGTCACATGCTTCCGCCAGTGTCACAGCTTTGAAGGTCACCCCACCCATTCCTACTTGGCCCATTTTGTTCTGACTGTCTGCCTGACTACTAGAACCTTCAATCTAAATCATCTCCAGGTAACCTCAAAATTAAAGATCTCTGGTTCTGTGAAGTTTGAAAGTAGGTATTGTGCTACAGGCATTTATCATCCTCCAACCCTACTCCACACCCAGGTCAGGGCTAGGTGCCCTCAGAAGTATGTATTTATAGACAAAGTTCACCCCATTTCATGAACATTCTCAATCTAGAGCCATGGGTAGCCTTAAGAATCCATGGAATTTCCTAACTTTTTTTATGCAACATTTTTGATATATTTTTTGTAGAAGAGGCTTCAAATATTTCAACATATTTTCTTTTTTTTGGTTAGAGAATTTTTTATATTAATTTTTTTATTCATTTTACATACCAACCACAGATCCCCCTCTCGTCCCTCCTCCCACTCCCCCCAAATCCCTGGCTCACCCCCCTCATCCCCTTCTCTAATAGAGAAAGTTCTGCCATGTGGAGACAGCTAAGCCTGGTACATTCAGTTGAGGCAGGACCAAGCCCCTCCCTGCTTTATCAGGGGTGAACAAGGGATCCAGAGAGCCGGCTCATGCACCAGGGGTAGATCCTGAACACACTGACAGGGGCCCCTCAAACAGACCCAGCTACACAACTGTCTCCCATATGTAGAGGGTCTAATCCAGTCCCATGCAGATTCCACTGCTGTTGGTCTAAAGTTCGTCAGTTCCCATGGGCTTGGTTTAGTTGTCTCTGTAGATTTCCCTATCGTGATCTCGACCCCCCCTTGCTCATATAATCCCTCTTTCCTCTCTTTGACTGGACTCCCAGAGTTGGCCTGGTGCATGGCTATGGATCTCTGCATCTGCTTCCATCAGTTACTGGGTGAAGGCTCTATGATGACAGTTAGGGTAGTCACCACTGCCAATCAGTTCTGATACTAAATGTCTTTGTTGATATGGAGCCCACATCATTTTTCTGTTAACATCTTTGAATACTACCTTTTTCTTACTAGAATGTGAACTCTTCAAAGACAGGAATCATTGTCTAATCTGGTCACTGATATAACTCAAGACCAAACCACAGCTAATAATTAATGAATGAATGAAAAACCATTTATTTATTTTTTAAAAATAATTATTTATTTTACATCCTGACTGAAGTTTCCTCTCCCCCCTCTTTCCCTATCTCCTCCAACCCCTAATCCATTCCTTCTACTTCTGTTCAGGAAGAGGCAGGCCTCCCAGGGGTATCAACAAAGCATCAAGTTGTGGTAAGACAGGTAAGCACCTGTCCTTCTATTAAGGCTAGTCAAGGCAATCCAAGATGAGGAGCAGATTACCAAAAGTTAGCCAAAGTGTTAGGGATAGCCCCTGCTCCCACTGTTAGGAGTCCCATCAGTAGGCCAAGCTACACAACTGTCACACTTATGTAGAGGGCCTAGGTTAGTCCCATGCAGGCTCCCTGGTTGTTGGTTTAGACTCTGTGAGCTCCTATGAGCCCAGAAAAACCCATTTTCAAATACCGATTAATAGTGTTTTCCAGACAATATTTTTATTCTTTGAATCTGTCTTTCTGTCATGTTTTTATTCCCCTAATCCTACCAATCCATGAAGGCCAGTTCAAACACCAACATTATTTTTGTTTACATCTCTTAGAGGTGTTTTTCTTTGTCTTTTAATATTCAGAGTCCTGACAAACTGAATGGTTCTTCCACAGGCTTTAGGAGACAAGATTTAGATCTCTCTTAACAGGTTCTAAACAGTTATTTTTGCTTCATTACTTTGCTGTTAGTGGTTTGATTTGAAAAATATTTGATGAATTAATGGATAAAGGAAGTATGGATGGGCTAAATTGATAAAAATTTAAAAAAGAGTATTTGGAGAAGAGCTATTTCTTTATTTCTACCTAACATATTTGAAGATATCCTTGTAAAGGAGGAGATCAGAGAGAATCTTGGGTAAATGGAAATTGGGCAAAAAAAAAAGGTGAGAAAAAACACCTCTGTTATCTTTCATCTTGGTAACTATTATTGGTTTCATATGGTACAAATGTCAGACATTTAAAGATAATGCAAATATTTAAAGATAATTGTTTAGCAATTTCCTCCAGATTTAAATATCCGATCTTAGGGAAAGGTTCCTTAAGATACAGGAAGTAAACAAAACTTACAGGGCTCAGGAAACCAATAATTCACAAGTCTCAGAAAGTTCCTGTAACTTAAACGACTCAAAAGGCTCTTCCCCATGATTATGTAAGCAGTAACAACTGCTGTGGGGGAGGAGAATCCTTAACCTATCTTACTGCCTGCAAGTGGTACATGAGCTCAGGGATACAGCTGTCTTTTGTTTTGTTTTGTTTTGTTTTGTTTTGTTTTGTTTTGTTTTGTTTTGTTTTGTTTTGTTTTGTTTTGTTTTGTTTTTCAAGACAGGGTTTCTCTGTGTAGCTTTGCGCCTTTCCTGGAACTAACTCACTTGGTAGTCCAGGCTGGCCTCAAACTCACAGAGATCCACCTGGCTCTGCCTCCTGAGAGCTGGGATTAAAGGCTTGCCCACCACTGCCCAGCGGGATACAGCTTTTATAAGCTGTCACTCATGCTGGGGTGGGCTTCTCAGTGACAGCTGTCTTGGTGAGTCCTCCATGCTTTTGTAAGCAATCCTTCATTCATAGTCCTGTAGTAACCCCAATCCAATAAACTCACTGGTTCACTAAACTAGACTTGGATGGAATTGTTTCTTTGATTTTTTTGTCTGTGCTCTATCTGGGGTGAATATATATATATATATATATATATATATATATATATATATATTCCTTTAAAATATAAATAAAATTTGACTAACAGCTAAAAACACATTAGCTATACACACATTCACACACATATTCTGTGGGCTACTATGCTTTCTCAAACAATATAAATGACTTTTAAAAAATTATATTTTGATTAAAAAGTTAATGTAATGAAATTTTATTTGTTGTTTACTTCATAAAATAACTATAAGGCTTTGCATTAATCAAACACTAGTTTTTGAAATAAATGTTGAAAACAGGTTTAACCCATCATTGACTTGCTCATACTAATTTGCATATGGCCTTGCTCAAGATCAGTTACTTAGCTGATTAGCAGGCAGACTTTCATTTACAAGATTTATGGGGATCAAGTTCTCATTTTAAAGGCCCTTCTTGAAACTATAATTGAGAAAGTGGTAGGAAGTTAAAAAAAATGTTGAATTCCTATTGTATGTCAGACGAAGACACAAATAAAAATAGGACAAAGTCCCCTGGATAAATCTTAAGACTTTTAAATATTACTTGAGTCAAGGATAAGTTCTCAGCTACAATAATTAGAAGAAAAGGTACCTGAATTACAAAATGTTATCTTTTTCTGTCCTTGGATTTAAATCCCCACTTGAGAAATGGTAAACTAGTCTAGGTACCAGTTTCCCATCCTCAATGACTTCTCAATTCTGATTCATTTCCAGGGAACTGAATTGTCTTAGCTGCTTTGCCTACAGTCAGAAACTGGCAACTAGGCTCTGAGAGTCACTGCCCACTCAATTTGCAGGAATCAATGAAGAAGCCATATCCTTTGTCAAAGAAGGAAGAAACTAGGAATTTTGAAAAGGTTTATGGCATTATCAATACCACTCTCAATAAACTGTTTATTCAGTAAGTATTAACAATCCATTCTTAGAAGTGCCATTCCTGAATGTGGTACTACTTCTGAATAAAACAATTAGTATTGGACATATTCTTTGACTACACAGAGTTAGTGACTGTGGCAATGCTGTGGGCTAAAGTAATGTGTATTTTATGGCAGATAACATAAAGAATAACATGGGACATTGTTAACTGAAGACCAGTTCTCTCACCACGACAGCACACGTTTAGGTGGCTAATACCCATACACGCTCACGTAATATTTATGTGTATTTCCTCTCCCTACTGATTGAAAAAGAAGACAAACTGTGAAACAAGCTTATGGAAACAGTTAAAGAATTAAGATTTAATCATATTTCAAAGCTCCCCCTCAGAGAAGCTCACTGAAGCAAAGGCCACAGAAACTGAAACTCATTTATTAGTTGGGCAGGAATACAAACTTTAAGAATAAGGGGCAGGGAGAGGAAGCTTTAGTTTGCTGTAGGGAAGAAGTAGCTTGTCTCTGATGTACAAAAAAGAATTTATCATCAAAGACCTAATGGAAACGGGGCCAATTAATTTGAAGAATCTCTACCTCCTGTAATGTCTTTACATGTCTTTGACACTGTTATACTTTACACCGAAGTCTAATGATTTGACAAATGTCCATAGAAAAGGACTACTATAGTTAGCTAATTTTCACAGGCACACATCGAGCGAGAGGGCTCATGGGTAAAGTGCCTGCTGTACAAGCATGAGGACCTGAGTTTGGATCTCTAGCCTCCATGAATAACCCAGACATGGTGACTTGTGCCTATAATACTAGTGCTGAGATGGTGGAGACAAGAGAATGCCAGAAATGTGGTAGCCAGCCAGTCTATACAACTGCTAAGCTCCAGGGACAGTGAGATACCTGACTCTAAATAAATAAATAAATAAATAAATAAATTAAAAAAAATAAAGAGGTGGCAAGGTATAAAGACACCTGATGCTGACCTCTGGTGTCCACATACATATGTGTGCAGATGCACACAAATATCCGCATGCATAAAGTGTAAGCATAGTATACATTTAATGTACTTAATATAATTTACAAATGAGTGACATTATGTGGTATAGCTGTTTCAGTAGTAGAATATTTTCCTCAGGTTTTGAGTTCAAAATTTAAAATGGTTCAATGATTAAGTGGCAGCAATCCAACCATTGACCAGATAAACTAAGTCAAGTTAACACTGAGTCAAGGGTCTTAAATATCCCAATCTCGCATGTTCAAAAATTCCATGAATATTTCACTTATTGTGAAAAAATCTTCTACTTTTGGCTATTTGTACAGAAAAGGGGGTGCAATGAATAGTAGAGCTCCGGTGAGATAATATGCTTATAAATCACTGTTAGATTTGTAGTTATTTCAAGATAATTTGATAATTTCAATATTCACTAGAGAGACACTTGACGACAATGGATAAGATGCCTATTCAAAACATGCCCTATTCCCACTCACTCTGCAAGTGAAAGGTGTGTCCAGCTTTCATCACTTTGTAGTTCATTTCCCATCACCCCACCCAGACCCTCAAAGCTACTCCAGCCATATTTTCCATACATGTGAGTTGCTTTGATTGACTATCCCAACAACCGCAGCCAAGTGGCAAGCAGCGAAGCATGTGGTTAACAGTGCTGACTTTGAAGTTCAACCAACCTGGGTGGTGTGACCATGGGCAAGTGGTATCTTTCCCAGGCATTATTCTAGGATGTACAGATAAAGTGGACAACAGTGACTGAACTTGGTGCAGGTTTAGCAATGCAGGAAAGGTAGAAGTTCTAGATGGCAAGGGATCTGAGGGTGGTGAGTCGGCACTGGAATGAGGACCAAGTCCAGGTTCTTTAAGCGTGAGAAAATGGAAAAAATAAAAGGCTAGGCAAGAATGATCAAAAGGAGAATTTGACAGACTGAGATTTCGAGGTGAATGGTTGAGCAATGTTAGCTCCAAGGCATGCCTGCATTTGCATGGATAAATTTAGTCAAAGCAAGATAGAACTTACTCTCCTGGAGATAAGCTTATAAACCTGGAGGTCAGCCTGCTGGAAAGGCTGACTGCTAAAGGCAGTCTTAGGGTTGATTCCAGGTCCCCATTCCAGTTCATCCTTTCACTTTGAGTCCCTGTCTCAGTTTCTTTACTGGGGACAGAATTTTCTTCCTGACCTATCCCTAAGGCTGGGGCACTCTGCTGCTTTCCACAATGCTAGTCGGTTGTTTTAAACTTGTAAATGTATAAAATCATATACACAAAGGGGTGTAATATTATTTAAGGTAAAGAGATATGTTAAAGAACCCTCCTAGGGCTGAGATGATGACCTAGTTGACAAAATGCTTGCTGTGCATTATGAAGACTCTAGTAGTTAATTCTGGGGACCCAGTAGATTCCCAGAACCTATGTAAAAAGCCAGGCAGGTATGATGACTGTAATCCTGTAATCCTGGCAGTAGCCAGATTAGCTGAATTGGTGAAATTCACTTTCAGTGAGACTCTGCCTCAGTCCATAGATGAGGCCCCTTTGACTATGTTCTTTCACCTGGCACATTTCCAAGGACTATTTTTGTTAGGACATTGATCACTATGCCACATCATTGTCAGATCCACTGTGTGATGTAGCATACTTTATCCATTTTACAGTAAACGGACATGATGGTTCATTTTGATTGTCATCTTGGATTCATAAGTAGCCAGGAGCTAGTGAAGAAGAAGACCTATCCTGAATGTGGGCGATGCTTTCCAAGGACAGGTGGCTTGGACAGAACAAAATGGAAATAGGCAGTTTTCTTTGCTTGCTGGGCATCACATGGTGGGCTGCTCCACTCCTCCATACTCTTCCATCATGTTCTGTCTCACCACAGGCCCCAAATAATGAAGCTAACCAACATGGTCCGAGGCCTTAGAAACAGGAGACGTGTTAAATCTTCCTTCTTTAAGCTACATTTTTTAACTGTATTTTGTCAAGGTGATCAGAAACTAGCACAGAACATTTCTGTCGTTTTCACTTTTGACAATAACAAATAGTGCTACTCTAAAATTCTTACAGATGCTTCCTTAATAAATACTTTTTTTTCTTCAGATTTATGGGTATTGTTAGATTTCCTAGCCACTCCCCCAGCTACATGACCACACATGCCCTGACAAGATGCTTAGTTATCCCAGGGCCTTACGTCCTATGTAATCCATGTGCTGCATGATCACGTAACCTATGTGCACGTGTGTGAGGGGAATCTTTAAAAGCGGGTTCCACTTAAACCTCCCCTCTCTTCCTGCATGCTCTTTCCATAGGCCTAAGCACCCCCTTCTATCCCCCCCCAAACAAACTCTTATAGTGGACTTTGTTGTACTTCGTGGCTTTTTTCCATGGTAAATAGCACCATGGTAAATAGCTGAGACGAAGTAGGCCCTCCTAGCACTCTGCATCTGGGACCCTGTACTGAGGTTTACTCTATCTACAACTGCCCAATTTTCCATTTTCCTGGTCGCCGGACTGCTTCACATAATACCTGCTGCTTTGATTGGTGAGTTTTCCCTTCCCAGCCAGGCTTCACTCTCTAGCCATTTCCCAAGACTGTGGTCTGAGATATCATTCTCACTGTTGGACCCCTGTCCTCAGGCTGTGTCCTTGGACTGTGTACACCCCACCCTCATTCTCTCTCAAAGCACTGAATGACTTGCACCTGCCACTGTTGGACCCTGTGGGGGCGGTCCTTGGGGGGTATGTATGCCCTGGCCCTCATTCTCTGGCTTGACAAAGCATTGAATGACTTGTGCCAATCACTGATTCTCACTTGATCTCAGGGATGCCTGAGATTGTAGTCTTGGATCATGTTTTTATTTTTTTCTCTCTGCTATGGTCATGGGAAATAAGGCTTCCTATTAATGCCACTCTTCCTCTGAGAAATGGCCTAAATATCCCTTAGATAACAATAAAATATGGCCACCTAATGGCTCCTTGGACCCCGATATTTTATGAGAATTATCTAACTTCTGCCAGCCAATGGGCAAATGGAAAGAGTTACTTATATTCAAGCTTTTTATTCAACCTCAGCTCCAAACCCTCTCTTCTTGACTCCTTCTCTCCTGCTCACATATTCCAAGCTATGCAACCTGAACCTGAGGAATCTCTGACTACTGCTCTGGACCCTGCCAATGAACCTCCATCTATCCAACCTCCTGCTCCCACTCTTTGGGAGTCTGCCCCTTTGGCTCTTCTTCTAGCCCCCTCCTCTCCTCCAGTGTTGGGCCACTCCAACCACCCAACTCTGGCTCCCGCCTTCACTCCTCCTGTCACTCACTCTCTAGCTGCCCTGAGGAGCAACCCAGGCGAGTCTGGGAGCAGGCTAGGATACATGCAGACGAGGTTCACAAACCAATGCTGCCCATCCACCTGGGGCCGAGGCACCTCCTGATAATTCAAGGAAGAAAATCTGTCTAATTTCTTAAAACGGCTTACAAAGGCTCTCTTACAATATACTAGCCTATATCCTGAGAGCCCAGAGGGCAGACAGCTCCTTATGACCCACTTTGTCTCGCAGTTTCCCTGACATCAGTACTAAACTTAAGCGTCTGGAGAGAGGGCCTCTGACCTCACAGGCAGAAGCCTTAGCAGTGGCATTTAAGGTGTACCATGGGAGAGATGAAAAAGCTCATAAGCAGAACTGCCAAATGCGGGCACACGATATCCAACTGGCCACCTGAAGGCCTCCTATTTTAAGTGTGGTAGAGAAGGCCACTGGGCTCTTGCCTGCCCTGCCCCATGTTGGGCACCATCTGGGCCTTGTCCAAAGTGCCACCAAGAGGGACACTGGTCAGCTGACTGCCCCTGTGTACCTCATGGCATGGGGACGTCGAAGGAAGGCCACCCTTCAGCTGGCCTCCTAGGTTTGCTGAGGAACAATTAAAGGGAACCTAGGGTAGCCATTACAGTATCAGGGCTATCCATTTCCTTCCTTTCGGACACCAGAGCCACTTAGTCTCGAGGGAGTTTTGGGGTCCCACCTCTCCTTCTTGTCTTCTTATTGTCAGGGTAGAGGGACAGTCTTACCTACCTCACCAGACCCCACAACTTAATTGTATTTTCAGGGGCCTCTCACCCACACATTTTTAGTTGTGCCAACCATCCTTGTGCCCCTAATGGGAAGAGAATTTCTAGCTAAGGTAGGAGCTTTTATTTCATTTGCTCCCGCCATTTGCCTCACTCCAGACTTGCCAGCAGCCCTTCTTCTCCTCCTCCTAGGCACCCAGCCTACTAGCTCTAACATTTCATTTCCCTTGCCAGCCTCTCAGGTGGACCCCAAAGTCTGGGGCACCCAGAATCCTTCTATTGCTAGGCACCATCCCCCTATTATTATCCAGTTGCAGGACCCTATCAGGTACATTATCCAAGCTCAGTACCCTCTCTGACTCCAGAGCCTTAGAAGACTTAAGCCTATCATTTCTGACCTCAGAAAAAAAGAATGCTCTGGATTTCTCTCTCCTCCTCTCTCTTCTCTCTCTCTCTCTCTCTCTCTCTCTCTCTCTCTCTCTCTCTCTCTCTCTCTCTCTCTCCTCTCTCTCTCTCTCCTCTCTCTCTCTCTCTCTCTCTCTCTCTCTCTCTCTCTCTCTCTCTCTCTCTCTCTCTCTCTCTCTCTCTCTCTTGCTAACACTAACCAACAAAATTCTGATAGCATAGTATTAAACATTATAATATCATAGCTACCAGCTCAACATTTTAAATTTCCTGTGGCTCCTTCTTTATATGTTTAAAAATTCAGCTTGAATTCACCTGGACAGATCAGATCCACTTCAGATAAGTATAATTCAACCTTTCCTGGTCCCGGGACCATCCCCCCTCCACTCTGGGACCCCTCAGAGACCGCCCCCAGGTAAATTTTTTTCTAAACTCCCTTTTCTATCTTGCCAGCACCTTGTCAGACCCAAACAGTCACAGAACCTGAAGCAGAAGGAGGTGATGGATGATTCCCAAAATAGTGGAGGACAATCCACTACCTCAAAAGCCCTCTTTCCTACTCCCAAAAGTTAACCAATGGCGACCAAGTCAGCTGAAAGCAGTTTTGGGAGACACGGCAACCCCATTCCTGCTCACCTGCCATTTTTTTTTTTTTATCATAATCCGTGTGCTGCATGATCACATAATTTGTGCATGATCATGTAATCTATGCGCATGTGTGGTGTAGCTACATAAGCCCATATGCGCATGTGCAAGGGTGAGGGGATTCTATAAAAGGGGTTCCACTTATCCCTCCCCTCTCTTCCTGCACAATATTTCCATAGGCCTAAGCACCCCCTTCTATTTCCTCCCCTTAATAAACTCTTATAGTGGGCTTTGTTGTACCTTGTGGATTTTCTCCACAGTAAACAGTGCCGCTTAATAAATAACAGGTATTGTCTTAGTTTCCCATTCCTGTGATAAAATTATTCTGATAAAAGCTATTTAAGGGAAGAAGGGTTGATGTTAGCTCAGAGAGTCAGGTTACAGTCCACCATGGTGGGGAAGGCAAGGCAGCATGAATTTGAAGCAGCACATAACATGTATAGTCAAAAGAGATCAGTGAATGCATGCATGCTAGTTAACATCCCAGTGTTTCCCTCTAAACCATCCAGGATTCCCTGCCTAGGGAATAGTGTCACTCACAATGGGTGGGTCTGCCCATCTCGATTAATACAATCAAGATAACCCCTCAGATATGCACACAGGATAAAGAGACAGTATCTCATTGAGGCTTCCTTCTCAGGTGAGTCTAGATTTGGTGACTTTGACAATTAACACTAACCATCACAGGTATTGAACCATGAGTTTGAGGCCTGCTTGGTCTATATACTGAGACCCTGTTTTATACGTTTTTCATTAAAAAGTTGCTTTTTTAAAAGATTTATTTTTATTTTTTGTTTTTGGGGACCAGGTCTTCATAGCCCTGGCTGTCCTGGAGAATTTAATTTAATTTTATACACATGAGTGTTTTATTGCATGTGTGCCTGTGCACCATGTGCATGCCTTGTGCCTATGGAGTCCCAAAGGAGCATCAGATTCCCTGGAACTGGAGTTACATATGGTTGTGAGCATCCATGTGGGTGTTAGAAATAAAATCTAAGTCCTCTGCAAGAGCAGCCAGTACTTTTAACCAATGAGCCATCTTTCCAGCCCAAGTTTTTTACTATTGTTGAAGTTTTAACTTATCTATGTTTTCTTTTGTCATTTCTGCTTTTGGTGCCATACCTAAGAATCTTCTACCTAATCCCATGTCATGAAATTTCCCTCATGTTTTCTCTTCCTTCTCCCTCTCTGTCCCTCTTCTTTTCTCTTTCTTTTGAGTTTTAAAATTTATGTGTATTAATTATACAAGATAGTGGGCTTTATTATTTCACACACACACACACACACACACACACACACACACACACACACGTGTATGTCACACTTTGATCACACCCTCTCTCCCATTACCTGTTTTGTCCTCCATCTCTCCTCGCACTGGTTCTACCCACTTCTCAGATAGCCCCCTTTACATCTCATATCTTAATGTTTTCTATGATGGAGAAATGCAGTATGTATCTTCCCCAGTCTGTCCTAGTGTGTTTGAGGCTGATTTCCAGTTTCATTGATTTTCCTGTAAATCTCTGATGTATGCCATCTCTCCCCTCACCCTCCTTCTCTGGCCCTTTCTCTCTTCATGTAAATTAACCCACTTATGTTGGGCAGTGGTGGCTCATTCCTTTAATCCTAGTACTCTGGAGGCAGAGGGAGGTGGATGGATCTCTGTGAGTTTGAGGCCAACCTAGTCTACAGAGTAAGTTCTAGGACAGGTTCCAAAGCTGTACAGAGAAATCCTGTCTCGAAAAACCAAAAAAAAAATTTTTTTCTTTTTGTTAATCTACATTCTGCCATGTGGCTCATTACTTCTTTCAGTACCATATGTCTGACTTCCTCTGTGTCTGACTAGTAAATCTCTGGCCTCAGATTTTTTTCCCCCGGAGTTCATATCTCTTCCTGGAAGGCCTGCCTATCCTCCCCTGCCTAGCTATTGGCTCTTCAGCTCTTTATTAAACCAACCAGAAAGTGCCTTAGGCAGGTGAGGTTAAACAGAAACACATTTTCACAGTGTACAAAAATATTATCCCAACACCTGCATCATCGATTCTTGATTCTCTAGGAACCTTTATAACAATGCATATTGAGATCACCCTAATTTTAAGTAAGAACTGCATTGTTTCATTTGCTTTATGGCCCTAACTCTTTCCTAGGACAACCACCCTCCATTTTAAAATCCCTCCTACATTGTGACCCATCAGTTTGTTTCTGGGGCTTCTAACTCTGCAGCTGTAATTTCTCTGTCCCTAGTGTCTGGATCCAAACTCAGTGTCAGACCACAGGTTGCAAAGGTGCTCCCTGATGAGAGCCACTATCCCTCAACTAATGTCCCCAACTGAATGGTGGCATTTCTTCAGAGTCTTCTCATCTAGTTCCTGCCATTTTCGTTTAGACACACATCAGAAACTTCAACGAAAGTCTCCGGCCCTTCCCACCCTCTTGACAGGCCTTTTTCCTCGTTGTGCTCACCCCCCCCCCCCCCCCCCCGAGTTTCACAGCAGCCTTGTCCCGGGTTGTCCTGCTTGCTCCAGACTGGTCAGACTACAGATGCTCTGTTTAGTTTTACCACACAAGAACACACTGCTTTGGAGTTGAAAACCCTTCATTGCTCCTAAGCAAATACTAAAGTTCCTCATTTTGAGGAACTTACAATGTCACCCAGGGTCAGGCCTTCACTTCTTTGGCTTCTTGTTTCTCTTTCTCTGCTGTCTGTTAGACTTCTGGATATGCTGTTTCATACCCCCAATTTTCCATTTTTTTCTTTAATATCCTTTTGTTCCCTGGTGAGATCCTAATTGTCTCTTACAGATCATTTAGATATCATCTCCCCAAGGAAGTCACAGAACCTCAGGAAATATCAGTTTAGGTTAAGTTAAATTTTTCTGTTGGCCACTACACATAAATCTTTTATTCCCCATTGTATTATATTGAAACTATGGACGACTAGATTGAGAATTCCCTATGGGCAGGGGAAATTTAAATAGAAAGTTCCCAGAGTTTAATGTATAGTAAAATTCAAATTCAAAATTTTCTTCAATGAAAAATGTGGACTCTAATCACATTTTCTCTCTCCTCCTATGGCATAATTGGAAGCAGCAGAAGCTGAACCAATCACAGGGTTAAGGAAAACAGAAAGGAGTCTCCCCTTTCCCTGCCTGTAAGAGGAACTGGAACTTGAATCCCAGGAAAGAGATTAGAAAGTTTGCTACCTAAAGAGCATGATTTGAGAATGCAATGTAGGACATGAGAAACGGAGATACCAGACAAGGAAGTTCTTGTGTGACAAGGGAAGACATGTGTGCCCTTAAGGAGAGAGCAACCCCAGTTTTGGGAGAAGAATTAGAAGCAGGGATTGGGAACGATCAAGGTTTCAAATAAACTAGGCTAAAGATTAGGGACCATTTCAAAATCCGTCATGCATTTCTTTTGGGAACTGGGATCAGGGTAAGTGTAAATCTATGACTAAGGAAGATGTGACCACGACTACAACAGCTCCTCAGGGCTAGTTTGGCCTAGGCCATGTAGGTGCTAAATGTACAGGCTACATCTCCACACTTTCAGGGAAGTTGCCCTCGAACCAACCAGTCTGGGCCTTCCTTGCTTCAGTGATGGCCTGTTCTGGGCAGTTCCCAAATCCCCTAAAATATTTAACTCCTTGATTCTTTAATTCCTTGGTGAGAAACAGTCTGAATTAAGACCCATAATTTCCAATCACATGGGTTTAGGTCACTCCCTCAAAGAGCTAACTATTTTTTTGTTTTTATAGTGATGTTCTCAATTGGATTTGGGAGGCATCACAGTGTCATTCAAAGACCCTCTCAAAAAAGCATGTTAGAGAACTTGCAGCTTGCAAATGCAATCCCCATGCTCATCTGTTGAGTTCTCCAAACTGGTAGGTTTCTTCCTGTAGGCCTTTCAATGCTGCTCAGACTCCTGTCTTAGTCTAACATGTCCCTCGGGGGTGTACCTGACACATACAGACACCAAGTGGTCCTTTATTTCCTTTCAGAACAAAAGCAGCACCACTGGTTGTCAGATCCACGTCAAATTATACTTTATTTTCATCCCATTTGGAATGGGGTGTGGTCTTAATCTTCATATGATTTTCTGGTGAGGATTTGTTTAAGTTTAATATTGGGCTGATTTATTATAGCATTTGTGCAAATCTTCTAGATTTTGGAAGAGGAAAAGATCAATAAAAGGATGACAGCAAAAGGCTACAAAACAAAACAAGGAACCACAATCTTGAGAAATAATTCTGTAAAGTTTACATATTTGTTTCCAGACATATTCACAGGGTTAGAATAAAGAAAGAAAAAAAATGATGCTTATAAAAATGATGATGAATCAGAATCATGAAGCTTCTTGGTTCAGAAAACTATATGAAATGTTCCTTAATTGTGTCTGATGCTCGACCACTCAAGGGAAACTTGTTCTATTAACTGTGCATATACTGAGACCACTTTTCTAAGCAGTCATATAAGAACAATTGTGTGCATAAAGCTTGTGACCTCTGCCTGTAGGTTTTGCTACATCATCTCACTGTACAATGATTCTTCTCTGAAAAAAGTCCACTCACTTGAGCCTGGTTCTCCTAAACAAGAGACGATCATCAACTCTGATAGCCCTGCCAGAGTGTCTGTGGTGGCACAGACACATTAACCATCAAAATCTAATCACCACTGCTCTAGGGGTGTAAACGGATCCACTCAACTCGTTTCTATGCAGTAAGAAGCAAGCTGGTCAGTTCCAGGAGCCAGAGAGCAGAGGTACAGCAGTATTTAACTCCCCGTTCCTCCCAAACCTGACCACAGTGGCATGGGACACAGGGTTTAATCATGAAAGCAAAGCAAATCTAAAGGCAAAGTGTTTGATGAACCCACCACTCTCAGCACGTAATTACTCACCTAATTTACATCATGCAGTTCTATTAAGAACTAACTTCCCTAACTACAAAAATGGAAAGTCATTTTGGGATTTTATCCTCATTCATTTTCAACCAAATATCCAAATTCATTCCCAATTCACACAAAAACTGCAACAGTTTCACCTAAATCAGTTTTCTACGAGCTAAACATCCCTCCTACACTCAGATGTGATGCGGAACTGCTTTGATCTTTATTCCCAAATTTATTGCTCTGTGTAATCCATGACAAAATGTAATGTGATTTACTGTATCTCTCTATGACAGCCCAGCAGCTGACAGAAGTTAATAATTTAGCATAAGAAAAAAAACCCTCCTGGCAGCAAAGTATACAGATCATAATGGGGGCGCTTTAGTGTCAGTTTACAATGATGCCTATACAAGCCGATCCTAAGAACTTCAAAAACAATTCTTTTTTTTTAATGTTCTTAATGAAGGAGATTTTTATTCCTTAAACATGCTTTGTAGCTGCAAGCAAGTCATTTGGAACATTTTGCTTTTGTTCTCATTAAAACAATGTGGGACCAGTCAGAGGCTGATGCCCCTTCACAAAGAAAAATACTAATTTCCTCAATTTAATTTCAGCTAAATAAAGGATCATGAAACATGGGAACCCAGAAAATTCATTAAAAAGTCTATTTACATCCATTTTCTCCTCCACATGAGACGATTCAGCACTGTATGTCTAGTTATAGGAATGGAATGGGGTGAAGACCAGACTCATCTGAGGGGTCACTAACTGCAGTCTTGCTGACACATTGACTCTCCATTGGGAATCAGCGATCAGGACAGGAAACTCCAGGCCAGATGGCCCTTAGATCTCTTTCAACTTGAAATTTCTCTGATTTCTAAGATCGTCCAGGGATTTGAGTAGTTTTCTTATTTTTTAAGTCTGTTTTCTTGAACATTTTTTGAGTTATTGATTTTTTATTTTATGTGGAGGAATGTTTGCCTGCATGTATGTAACATGCACTACATGTGTGCCTGGTGCCTGCGGGATCAGCAGAGGGTACTTCCCCTGTCACCCAAGTTATAGATAGTTGTGAGCCACCCTGTGGGTGCTGTGAACTAAACTTCAGACCTCTGCAAGAGCAACAAGTCTCTTAAGCACTGAGCCAACTCTCCAGCTCCATTTTCTTTCTAAAAAGAGACATTAAATGTCTGTAGTTGCATGTACAAATATATGAAATTAATAAAAGAAAGTTTCTAAATTCGCCCCCAAATTAGAGCTAATTTTACACTAGGGGCAGGAATATCAATTCAATGGGTCCAGTAGAGGAGGCTGCTCTAACCTGCTGGGCCAGTCTCTGGTTTCTTAGGCAAGTCTAGAAGACAGACCTGACCTGATGAGATGCAAATCATACATTTTCATTCTGATTTCTGAATTCCAACTGCAAAGAATTAGTAAGCATGCACTTATTGGGCTCTTCCTGCATACTTCTGATCAGTGGCTGTCAAAGCTGCCTGTGCATAGACACCTCCCAGCTCCAGAAGCTCCTGGAGAACAGGCCTTGGGGAAAACCACTGGGTTTTCTTTTTGATGCTGATGCTCAGCCAGGGTTTGGAAACTGTTCTAAAATAGCTCTGAACCTTGCTTACAGTCTGTTCAGGATTAAGACTTCAGAGTGGTCTGCTGCCCATGATGGCAAATCTTATCTAGATGGCTTACCAACTTGACTTTTAAAGAAATAGGCAGAAAATAGGATTTTTACCTTTATCAAAGGAATTTTCCACTCTCGGTGCCTTTTCAAAAACTCATTACCAATTCCTGCAAGAACTTGTACTTTTATCTCATGGATTCTCTCTGCGTCATTCTTTTTTTTCTTCTTTGCCCTGAAGGCAACAGGTGGAGAGCTCGACTGAATCTGACTTGCAAACTGTCTGGAATACAGACACATTTTTTCCTTCTGTTCTTTGTAATTTACTTGCTGAAGAGGCAAGAACTGATAAAATTTGCTTGACTGCCCAAAGCTATAATATGTCTCATCCTAAACAGACTAAACGGTGGTCTCTTCAACTGTCTAAAAGTGACCACGATGATATCGTAGTTCACTCTCCTGTCACTCTTTCTAACTTGATGTGAAATGAAGAGATGATGTTTTCTAAGCACAACTCCCACAGTCTCTGGCTGCCAACAGAGGATATTTGTAAATACCTGCTAATAAAACAGATTTCCCCCTGACAGTTCTGACAACAAGCTTCAAATTCCAGCCCAGGGAGCTGGGAATGTGAGCTGGCAGCAGTCCCCGACTTTCCTCCGCTCACTCATTACTATTCTAGCTAGTCTCTTGCCCACTTACCTCTGCCATTAAGGCCAACAATTCAAGGTTTATGCCAAATCAAGGAGTCTCGGGGCCAAGGAATTTGGATTTTATCATGGACATAGTGGGATGTTAGAGGTCTGTGAGCAGGAAATAAAACACATATGGATGGGAACTTGACTTCTTGGAACTGTGGAGATGGAACAGAAAAGAGAGTGGGTAACTGTGGTGGGGTGGAAAAGAACCTGTGCCAGCGCTCAGGACTCTGTGTAGTCCTAAAGCAACCATCATGGCGAGGAGCAAAGGGCAGTAAAGCAGGGCTGGTCTAAAGTCTCTTTCTGAGAGAGAAAGCCACCTTACTGCAGATAAAAAAGAGGAAGTAGCTGCATTTTGAACCCGTTTCCTATGCTCCACCTTTCTGTCTGTCTGACCCGAGCACACTGGCATCCAGACGGACTCACGAGTACACTCCTCCACAGTGACTCTCGGACAGGGCTTTAGCTCTGGGTTCCGTGTCAGAGTACCAGGTGTTAGGAGAGGTACAGACAGACAGGACAACAAGAGCAGCCATCCGTGTTCCTCAGAAAGTGAGGACATGAGACCAGCCTCCCAAGTTCTCTTGCTTTTTCTTCCGTTTTTTGACTATTACCTGCAAAATTGCCTTACGACACAAAGCTCAGTAGTTGTGAGCACTCACAGAGCTATGCAGGCATCCCCATTAGAGGATCTCTTCTTCATTACCCCAAAGGAAATCACCTACCACTAACCAGCACATTCCTCGGAAACCTGAGCTTCCGGAAGCTCCTGCTCTACTTCCTGTTGCTGTGGGTCTGTCTGTTCACAGAACATCTGTGGGTCTGTCTGTTCACAGAACATCATATAAAGGACACATATGATATGTAAGTTTCCTTTCCAAAACAATTTCATGGTTTATCCACACACATCAGCATTTTGTACCTTTGTGTATCAAAATACTGTTTCACTGCATGAGTACTCATCACATTTTTGTATACTCACCAGAACATGGATATTGGGGTTGTTTCTGTTCTTCACTGTTATGAATCATGCTGCTGTGAACATGAATATATACATTTTTGTGTAGACATGTCTTCAATTCTCTTGGAATACACCGATGAATCAAAGTGCTGATTCCTATAGTAAGTCTTTAACTGTTTGAGGTACTGCTGAACTATTTCCAAAGTAGCTATACTGCAGTTGTCAAAGTATTAGGGTCTTAAGGTCTCCACATCTCTTTTCCCACATGTATCTTATCATTGACCAGTGGTTCTCGACCTGTGGGGGTTGAATGACCCTTTCACAGGGGTCCCATATCAGATATACTGCATATTTACATTATGTAACATAACATAACATAACATAACATAACATAACATAACAGTAGCAAAATTATAGTTATGAAGTAGCAAAGAAAATAACTTTATGGTTGGGGTCACTACAACATGAGGACTGTGTTAAAGGATGGTAGCATTAGGAGGGTTGAGAACCACTGCATAGACCATCTGTATCCAGTGGGTATGAGCACTTATCTGTTCGGCTCTGCATTTCATGGTGACTGTGGACACTAAGCATCTCTGATGCACTCCTTGTTCCAGCTGATTTTCCTGGAAAGACGTCTACACAGACCCTCTGCTCATTTTTAAGTTAGATTATCTATGTTGTTGCTGCTTTTTTAAGTTGGAAAAGCTCAGTATGTATCAGAGTTTTATCAGAAAGTTTTTAAGCCTTGTCTCTATTTTGTGAGCTCTTTCAGTCAGTTTCTTTATGACACTGGGTCTCTGAAGCACCAAGGTTTTAAATTTTGATAAAGTCCAACTTATTTTCGCTTCCATTGCTCTTGTAATTATTGAAATATCTAAATAACTCTTGCTTTGTTCAAGGTAATGAATATTTACAGTATGTTTATTTTGAAAATTTTCATAATTTTAGTTCATAGACAAGTGTGGCAAGATACTGACAAATTCAGTTTTAAGTTGGAAATGTTTTTATGTATCTATCATTTTAAAGGATAGATTTTGCTGAATGCAGGATCTTGGTTAATTTCTGATGAGAAATCATTTTCTTTTCTGTTTTAGTTTTTGGAGGTACTAGACATTGATCTAGGACACTGTGCATGTTAGTAAGAACGTGATCACTGTCCTGTGCCCTGTCCTTTCTATTGTGAGACAGCATCTCACTAGTCGCTCAGGTTGGTACCAGACCTTGGACTGCGATCCTCCTGCCTCAGCCTCCTGAGGTAGCTGAGATTACAGTCCTATACCAGCAGGCCAAACTGTCCCCTATTTCTTCAGAAAATTCCTTTTATTTCTTTGAAAACAGAGTAGGATCCTTAGGGACAAGCCTCTGCCTCCCAAGTGCTGGAATTACAGGCATACACCACCCCATCCTGCTTATGCATCATTTTAAGTAGAAAAAAGTCTTAGTAAGTGTTAAGTGATTAGAATGAAAGTGTCTCATACTTATGCTTCAAGATGAAGCTAAGACAGGTGGAAAAGGAACTTGCATCTAACGAGCCAGTCCTTCCTCGCAGTACTCTGAGGGGTCCTATTTGCTTGAAATATGATTTACTGCACTATTGAACCAAGCATCATATGGTATCATAAAAAGTAAAAACCCTGCTTGCACTATCATCTCTAACAGGATCCTTTCTTAAGGATAATTTCCAGGTCATTGACATGACCAGTTCCTAGGTACACTCACTGACTTTCCTTAGGCAGTGTTCACTGAGTTCAGTGTCTTACTGTTTTGCTTAGTTTCCTAATGAAAAGAACATGTTTATGAAACACTGAGAAGTGTTGTTAAGTCTGAATTTCCACACAATGAAATTAAATAAAGTTAAATACTACTACAGATGATTTAGTATCTCCTAGACAAGCTAATCCACAAGGACAGAAATGCTTTGATTCCGTGCTCGACCTCGAGCTGAGCTGTAACACCTTGCTGCTTACTCAGCAGAGATGAAGGGGGCACAACACCAAGGCTCCGCACAGCTGCACCTTACGAACCGCTCATGGCTTAAAAGAGTGCTGGATTAATTACCTAGAACTTCTAAAAATGTGTCTTATCGGGTCTATCTAAGCCAAACTATATGTTAGCTTAAGTACATAGAAGAGGGCTTTGAATTCTGTTTCACAAAAGAAGAAATGTCTCCACATTCATGATACTTTTGTACTGTAAGTCTCTGAAGCTTGTGTAGTTTGAGGATGGGACTCCAACCCAGGGCTTCACACATGCTAACCACATGTCCCACAGTGCACTGAGACACCCCAGGCCCAGAGCTTAAACCAAATGCGTGTTCAGATAGTCTTCCACGTTAATATAGGTAAATATATTTACTCAGCACATATGTTTGGATCACTGAGACATGAGGAAATGCTTCACTCATATTTGTTTTTGCTTAATATACTGAATTTAATTTTTCTACTAAGTATACGCCTAACGACATCCTTTAAAAAACCTCTTATCTGAGTTTAATTTCCAATTACAAGGAGCTATATTTTGGGCTAAGAGAAAAAATTACTGGTGCTTTACAAATAATTTAAAATACACTTCTATATAAAGTAAATATATAACTTATAATTAAAGTTGGATAACACTTGAGAAAGAAGGTAATACTAAGAATTAAGAGTGAAAAGGGCTAGAGATATAGCTCAGTTAGTAGATTGTGCCTAATGTGCACAAATCCTGGGTTCAATGCCCAGAACATCATAAAACTAGGCATAGTGGTACACATTTGTAATGCTAGTGCTCAAAAGGTAGAATAAGGAAGATCAGAAGTTCAAGATCATCTTAGGATACATAGTGAGTTTAATGCATGATGTGAGGCCTCTTCTCACAAAAGGTATTGGGTAGGGGAGCTAGGGATAGCATCATCAGTAGAGTGTTTGTCTCACAAGCTTGATACCCAGAACCCATATTAAAAAATATCTAGGTATTATATATTTATAACTACAGCAACGGGGTGGGAAACAGGCAGATTTCAGGGGTTCCTTGGCTGGCCAGCATAGCCTATCGGGTGAGCTCCAGGCTAGTAAGAGACTCGGTGTGAAAAAAGGCAGACGTTGCCTGAAGAAAAACACATGAGGTTATTCTCTGGCCTCTGTGTACACATATGCACATGCGCACACATGCACACACACCACTGAAAAGCAGTTATTAAAGCTAGGACCTGCAGCCATCCTAAATAGGAGCCATATCTTCAAACTCTATTAATAGAGTTATAGTAAACACTATTATGCAGTGTGAGGCCCCAGTCCATTTAGCAAATGACAAGTCCTCTACACGCCATCTTTAGAGAGAAGAGTTATAAAATTCTCACTACATTATCACTTGAATGCACTTTATACTGTTTCACTATCTCTACCACTAGGCACAAAACCCTTCCAGCCCTGATCTAGAGTTCTATGGACTCTGGTGATATTAGGGGCTGCCCTTGCCCATGGAGATGGATTATTAAAATCAATCAAGGAGAAAGCAGCTGTCGGCAGCAGAAAGCCTGGGAAGGTGAAGCAGTGGGAGAATTATGACGGGAGGAAGAACTGAGGTGACCACAGAAGTCACATTTGTTACAAGGAATCTCATAAGTTATACTAAAATATAGACTGTGGGTTGACGGCTTTAGCGTGTTTTGTTTGAAAGAGCAGGGCTAGCATGTGAAGCATGTCAGAAAAATAGCTTTTAGAATGGTAAACTCTGACATGCATATAGAGATAACATGGAAAATGACATGTGGGAATTTTATTCCTGGAAAACAGCTGATAAATGAAGTATTTCTGTACTTCCTTTTACCTAGCTTAAAATGATCTCTTTGAAATTCATCCAAACAATATCTTGTTGAAAAAATAATCAGAATTAATCAAGACATGATGTTAGAGAATCTGATTTTGATTTGCCTAAAATCAAAACTGAACTCCTTGAGTAGAAGCAGGTTCTTTCTCTGTACCACACCAGTTCCCTCTCCCAAATGGTTTTAGTAGCTATTCATTATTTTCAGAATTCTAGGCTGCATATTGTATTCAAAAGAGGTAAAATGTTTTACTGTTTATTCTATACAATATTACTCTTTTGTGAAATCAAAGCAGCAGAATTATTCTTTTTGAAATGTTTTCAGCCTCAATTTAGGTAGAATATTGAAGATGTAGCCAGCTATGTATTCAACAACTTTTATCATATGCCAGACACCATTTTAAGGACCGGGCAATCTACAATGAATAATAAATGTAGAAATAGTTCTAACAGTCAAACATAAGATTTGAGAAATGTAGGCAGACATGGTAGGTGGGGGAGAACTTTAATCCCAGCACCCAGGAGGTATTGACAGTCGGACAGTCTGGTCTACTCAGAAAGACCCTGTCCCCAAACAAAAACATTCAAATATCTGAGAAACATGTGGAACCCGAAGGCAGACTATCATAACACAAAGTGATAGAGCACAGTGCGGCAACCACGGTGGAGAAGATGTGGAACTCCAGATAGAGGCTGAGGAAGCAGAAAGGCTTTAAGAAGAGTCAGCTTGGCCCAGTCATAAACAACAACAAAACCACTTGCTAGAAGTTTGTAGCTAAAGGGAAAAAGGGAGGAGGTAAGTTGGAGAGTTGAGCACTTTGAGGGTAAAGGTTAAAGAGGACTTTCCACTTTAATCTTAAAAATGAAGAGAAGCCATAGGAGGGTTTGGAGCAGGGGAATAACTTGATCACGCCTGTTTCCCAAAGGACCTGGTTGATGTGCAAATAAACTGTCAAAGAGAGCAAGTATGAAAACAGGTAAACTAGGAAGGCACTACTTCAACAGTCCAATCAAGAGCTAATGATACTTTCTACCAGGGTGACAAAGCCACAAAGGTCGGAAGTGGTGTGGTGTGACATGATGTTGCATACAGTCTGAAGAATGAGCAGGACTTTTGATGGGTGGAGTGAGGGGCTGCAAGAGACTAGTTAAGGATGAGGATCTGTTAACAGATCTGGAAGATGGTGGAGAATCAAGAGCTCTCTTTCAGAGAGATTAAGTGTGAGAAGCCTAGCCAAATTTCAGAGCAGAATTTTAAGAAGAACCGGTTAGATACACAAGTTTGGAGTTCAGGGAAGAAATAGGAATAGGGACACAGGGCATCATCAGCAGGGCAGCTCCAGTCTGTAGATGCCACTTACATCTACGGGACCGGGCATGATACTTTAACATGGGAGGAAAGGAACCTTAGGGGTGTGTGAAGATAAGGTGTGGCTGGAGAGGTGGTGGAGTAGGTGAAACTGATCACTGAGAGGCCCATAAAGAGGATGATGTTGCTCTAATGTGGTGATGAGAGTACAGTTCATGAGAGAGGGTGGTGACCAGCTGGGTCCAAGACATTGAGGGGTCAACTGAGATGAAGATGAAGACTGAGCATCCCATTTAGTTTAGAGACCATCTGTTGCTTAGACCAATGTTTCTGAGTATGGACATGACTAGAGCCTCATTGTTCGTTAGGAGGGAAAGTGGACTGGGGAGGTACATGTGATTGGGTAGGAGATTTGTGTTGGTCTGATAACATGGTCTCTTGTGTTTGCTTCCACTTTTTGAGTGCGATTGAGGTAATTATCTCAGAATAGGAATACAAATGCAGCACGGTTGAGAAGTAGAAAGGCATACAGAATTGTTTCAGTTACAGCAAAATGAACCAGCTCCTCTGGTGGATAGTCCACTGCAGCTTTTTGGCCTTAAGCTTGACTGAGCACAGTTAACGTGTTCTCTTGAATCATGCTCAGCTACTCAGCTAAAGTGGTAGAGAACATGAGTATTCAGCTGAATCAAGGTTAGGGTGTCGCTAGCAATGAAGAGTAGAGGAGCAAGGAAGGTGAGTACATGTCAAGGGGTGACTGCAGTGATGGATCATGGGATCTAAATTGGGAAGTAGAGAAAAGACAAGTGATGGAAGTGAAAAATGGAGAGTTACTGGGTTGTGTGCCCCACTGGGCAGAAACCTGTTGGGAGAAGTCACAAAGATGAAAACAGGCTGGGTAGAAACAGTGGAATGCCTGAAACCAAGGCTTGAAAGTGGCACAGTTATAACAAGAATTTTCCAGGACTCTTCCAGAGCACAGCCACACACAGGAGGCTGATGCTGAGGAATGATGGTAGCTGTGGTCTCTTGACACTACATTCATCCCATATAAGTTATAGCTACATAAGTCTTACCAATAATTGCATGAAATAATACCAGGATTTCACTGGTCTCATGTACTTGAGAGAAAAAAAATAATTGCTTTTCTTTCTCAATCTCCTATTTTAAAATGAAAACCAAATTAAGAGATGTGCATTTTTCTATACTAATAGAATGCTTCCTTTTTGGTCTACAGCTCTTAATTGAAGTACTTTACTACCAAAGTACATGTAAAGTCATTTCCATTTTCTTTTCATTGTGAATGCATAACTTTCTGTCATTGTTTTAAATCATAACCATATATATCAAAAGAAATTTTACTTGTTGAAACTATCTTAATCTCTCTTGATTTTTATTTTTTCTGCTCTCCGAAACACTTAAATGTTTAAAAATGGCCTTTTTTTCCTAATAGATGATTCAAAGTTAAGGAAAAGAATAGAAATGATTTAGACTCGTTATACCAAAACAGACCCAAAAAGCCCAGAGACAAACTTCTGCACAGCTCTCCACAGAAGCAGCAGGCTAATGAGGCAGACAAGGACAGCTAAGGCGATCTCACAGTCACCCCATTTCTAAACAAGGACAGCTAAGGCAGTCGCAAGTCACCACTTTTCTAAACAAGGACAGCTAAGGCAACTGCACAGTCACCCCCTTTCTAAGTGAGGGCTGCACTGAACTATTTTTGGTTCTGGATATGTATTATCTCCACTGAAACCCAACTGGATTAAGATGAAATATTACAATGGAACAACAAAACCAGTTTTATTTAGGGGGAAAAAAGGCAACCTTTCAAACAAATACCCCTAATCCATCAAAGACAATGATAAGACACTGAACAGCTTTCCAAAGGCAGTGACTTGCAAGCATTGTTACTTAAGCTGACAGGGATTTCTACAGATGTCAGAGAGATATTTAAAAAGAGAGCATGCACTAAAAAACAAGTGCATTTCTTTAGAATTTATAAGGAATAAAGTCTTGTTTCAAAATTGCTAGAATTGAAAATTAAAGCAAATATTGTTTTTCTAAAGCTAGAGACGGCTAATTCATAGTGTAAATTAAAGCAAAGCAAAAATCTACAACAAAATACTATTTTAGATAACGATTAAAAGAGTTCACGGGTGAGCATTTCCCCTGAACTCAGGTGGTCTACAGCACATTACAGATGAGTCTTGGCTTTTATATACAGAAATGCCCATGAAAGGCTTATGAGTTGTCTATGGATATGGACCAGTAGGTGCTAGAAAAGAGGATCTCATAAGTCAAGAGGATCTCAGATCACATCCAGGGTGATCAAATAGAGCTGAAAGATCCATCAAAGTGGAAACCAGAAGTAGGGTGGGGGTGGGCTGG
This sequence comes from Peromyscus maniculatus bairdii, assembly GCF_049852395.1. Classification (NCBI taxonomy): domain Eukaryota; kingdom Metazoa; phylum Chordata; class Mammalia; order Rodentia; family Cricetidae; genus Peromyscus; species Peromyscus maniculatus. Next base: position 96,052,598 of record NC_134859.1, on the reverse strand, counting down.
TGTATAAAAGGCATTGTATACAAACTGTTTGGGTACAACCTCACTCACTGGTTGAGGAATGAGGAATGTGGTAACAAGAACACACTTGTTCAAAACATACTAATCTTGCCAAGGAGCATCTAGCCTTTGCTGATGGCAACCTATTGGAGCTAACCGATGCCTGAATTAGCTGGTCAAGGCATGGGACCCCAGCGATGCCTCACATAGGTTTCTAGAGGAGAGATACAGAATTAGCCTCTTGGAGATGCCTGTATCTGAGCAAGCTGCTCAATGTCTCTACATCTCACTATAGCCCAACCACTTTCAGGGAGTAATAACATCTAAAGAGTTGTGAGAATTAAAGGGGCAACACACGACGGTGCCTGACACATATGGGCACAAATTCCCAGAGGTCAACAGACTCAGGTTATGGTTTGTCAGTTGTTTCAGTGTAAATCAATCATTTTCTGAGAACTTCCATGAACAAATGAAGTATAAAACTGAGCTCCTGGGTTATCTGACCTTGAAAATGCAGTTGTTCATTTGTTGACACTGTCAACTTCTAAAAAGAAAACTCCTACAAAACATCTTATACCAAATTATTGACCAAATTGTTGGGGGTAGAAATGACAAGGGGAAAGGAGCAATAAAAAAGTATTTGCAAACTTATACTCAGATCATAAATCCCTTTATCCACCAAATAAGCCTTTTCCCAAAATAGAACAGGGTGAGAAAGCATGAAAAATTGAAATTTGAAAAGATGGTAGTCACAGAAGAGACAGGCAGGGTCGTGTTAGGGAAGTCTCCTGTCTAGGGCTGTGAGCTGGTGACAGACAGGCTCTGCTGCAGCCCCCTCCTCTCCCTGCACATGGTTTAATGTTAACCAGCAGCATAAGCATTATTTCCTCGGGGAAGCCTCTGGAGGCTTCAAAATCTATCCATCTGCTCTGGTCTGTGCTCACAGAGCCCTCTATTTCCTATCTCAGTATGGTCAACATGCATATTGCCACCATGTGTTTAACAGACTACTAAAGGTGTAAGTTCTTTGGGCAAGCTGAGACTGAACCTCAGCTCTCTAAATACTGAGCACATCTAAGGCCCTGTGCAAAAGGGATAAGAACACTGACCTTATGGGGTTGATGTGAGGAGATGAGATAAGCCTTATAAAACTGTCAGACACTCGATTCAATAAATGTGGCCCGTTTTCATTAGGAGTCAGTGAGGGCAATTAGAACAGAGTTTAGTATCAAACACAATGAAAAGCACAGAATGGTGTTCCCTAAAACTACATTTGCTGTGTTCCTTGTCAGACACTTAGTTGAACTGCACACCTATCTAGCTAACCATCTTTGAAAGTAACTGTGATTCCATTTCTTAGAGGCAGGCCTTGCTTTGTAGAGTCCAACTTGCACTAATTTTAGTTTTCATAATTTAGTCCAACAAGCTGAATTTCTCAAACAATACTGTTTAAATATCATTTATCATAGTACATTTTCTGTGGTCTAGTTTACTGTTTTTTTGTGTTTTGTTTTTTTTAAATTTTCTGTCCTTTAAAAGCATCTCACTGAATTACAGCAGTTCTTTATATACATGGAATACATATCCTTTGTCAGGCACACATTTTATGTTTTCTCTCAGTCTGTACTTTGCTCCTCCCGCCCCTGACTTTGAGGGTATCTTTGCCTTTCTTATAGCGGGCCTAGCCCTTAGTAGCTAAGCCATCTTTACAGTCCTTCTAAGTGTCTTTGAAGAACAAAAAAATTAATTTTGATGAAGTCTGCTCCATCCTCTTTTCCTTTCATGCTTCATGTGTTATATTCCCAAAGAAGTCTCCCCTAACCCAAGATCACAAGCATGCTTTCCTGTGCTTTTTCCTAGAATTTTGTACTGTGTTTAGGACCATCACTCATTTTAAGTTACTTCTGTATGAGCCTGTGATAAAAGTTAAGGCTCTTTGGCCCAGTATTGTATATCTATTTGTGGAAAGACTACCCTTTCATCCATTATTTTAGATTCTCTGTCTCTTTCTTCCTCTTCTTACTCCATCCTTTTTCTTTCCTTAAATTATTTTTTAACAAATAACAACAATAGAAAAAAAAACTCTGTTGATTATAAGTATGAAAGCCTATTTCAGGACTCAATTTGTTTCATTAATTATATTTCTCTTTACCTCAATGCCACATTCTTGATGATTATAGCTTTATAGTCAGTCATGATGTCAGGAAGTATGATCCCTTAAATTTGTGCCTTTAAAACAATGATAAATGCTCAAATGAGATTTACAGCAGCTTCCCTGTGTTTGTATGAGTGTGTTTGCTCGTGTGTTCCTGCTGAAGATTAGATTGGGCCTATGCTACTGTAAGAATCAACATGGGAGAAATAACAATCTACCTAATTGAGTCTCCCACTCAGAATTTGATTTTTTTCATTTATTTAGGTCTTTAATTTATATCATGAAAGTTTTGTAGTTGCCAATATACAGACATTATAAATATCTTATTGTGCAAATATTTCATATTCATGATGTCACTGTAAATAATGATAATGACTTTAAAAATGAACCTTCAAATCATTCATGGCCAGTTCTCAGAAGTGTAAGGGATTTTGTGTATTGACAAGCTACTGTAATGATCTTATTGATTTGCTCATTAGTTCTGATGGCTATTTTTAGATTCTTATTTCATATTAGATATTTTGCCTATGAATGCCAGTAGCCACGTCAGAAGAGCAGCAGCAGATGGCATGTGACTTCAGGGTGTCAGCCCACCAGAAGGTGAATCCCTGACGGGTGAATCTTGGATAGACAAGGCCACAGAACCACAGACTCCAGACTGTCTCTTGCTTCTGCTGTGCCTTTACATGTTTGCTGCTGCCATCTTTCTCTGGTATCTGGTATCATGTGAATGGTGTGGGGAGATCTCCACTGCCTGTGTTTATCTCATAAAACATTTCGTTCTACTGGGCATTTTTACTTGTGGATTAATATGAAGATGACTCCTTCCTAAGATGTATTATCTATCTAATTGATAATAATAATGTTAGTTAATAGAGTTTTTGATGATAAAAAATAAAACAAGAAAGTATCACACAGCTAGAACACATGAGTTTCTATTGAGGAGCCTTATAGACTGTAGCTTATGGTAATGATTAAGAAAAACAATTGAGTCCTAGTAGCCCAGCTAGTTTATATTCTTTTAATCTTAGTGTTGAGAAATGTGTTCACAGGTTTTGGAGTGCATCATTAGCTGAAACAAATCCTTATAATAACTTTTGGTTAGATCAGATGTTTTGATAATAGTTTTGAGGTGAAAAACCCAAGAAGACAATCTAAAGTTTTAGAAAGGCACATAGTTGAGTGAGGAACTCTTTAAGGTCAGGGAACAAGAACAAAGCAGGCCAATTATTACTAGCTGACACACTTTTCTTGCTAGGATTGGTTGATGACTAAAGGTGATGATTAATTCCTTGTACCCATTCCTGCCCTCAATCTCCTAATATAAAAAAACTATTGATGAGTGGGTATGCACCCTAAAGGTTTAAAGTAGAGCTGACTGATTCTTTTACATATATAAAAGTTTAGGTTTGTGATTCCTTTAAGATTACCTTTCAAGATAAGTAATAAAGTAATTGGCCCTTTCTTTGTAACTGCAAAACACAGCCAGCCAGCAAAAGACCTCACTGAGAAGAATATCTTGCTTGCTTACAAGGTTAGTCTATCACAAGTTGCTTGGGTATGAATGTACGTGGGTTCTTGGGATAATTATTTTTACCTATAATACATAAAATATTTAATCATGTAAGAGAGATGAAAACATGCTTTTATCTTTATTCATTGTAATCATTCACTTGAAAAATGTTATGTGACCACATTGTAATTCCTATATTGTCTGAAAACCTTTCTTGGGGTATATAAGCTGTAGAAAAACAGTTTATGGTACAAAGAATACAGAAGAATACTGAAGAAAAAATAAGAAAACCATCAAGAGAGAGTGTGAGTGTCTTTTTACCTAACCCCCTCAGATAAAAAGGTCTAATATGGGCTGACTCTGTGGATTCACTTTGAGCCCTGCGCTGCTGGAGGCTGATCCCCCAGGCAGTGGAATATGAATAAAGAAAATTCTCTTCTTCCTTTCTCATTTGTGTGTATTTCTTTTTCTCATTAGACTGTCTAGACACTCAAGTATAAATCTGAAATAGCAGTGGAGGGTGAATATCTCTCCCTTGTTACTGATTTGGGAGGAAATAATAGTTTTATTGCCACTAAGTAAAATTTTAATTGTAGAATTTTCTTTTTCTAGTTGTCTGTTCTTTATTTTCTCTTTGGATGGGTGCTATATTTCATGTAATGTGCATCCTGCATATTTTGAAATAACATGATCTTTAATATTGTTGATTAATTAATTTTAAATGTTGAATCAACTTTCCATTCCTGGTATGCTATCCTTCTATCTTAATTACTTTTTTATTGCCATGAAGACACAGCATGACCAAGATAACTTATAGAAGAAAATGTTTATTTGGGACTCATGGTTCCATGACTACCATGGTGAGGAGCATGGCAGCAGGCAGACAGGCAAGCATGGCACTGGAGTAGTGCTAAGAGCTTACATCTTATCTGCAAGTTGGGGGTGGACTTTTAAAACCTTAAAGCCCACCCAGTGACAAAACTCCTCCAATTAGGCCATACCTCCTAATCCTTCCCAAACAGTTCTACCCATTGGGGACCAAGTATTCAAACATATGAGTCTACAGGGGTCATTCTCATTCAAATCATCATACATTTTTACTGTTGGATTTGACTGGTGCTATTTTGATAAGGATTATTTATACCTTTAATATGTATGGTTTTTCTTATAAATCATAGTCTAGTTTTATCATCAGGGTATAGACTCAGGTATGCTGATCTTCATAAGATAAGTTGCAATGTTTCTCTACTATTTTCTGAAGCAGCCTGTGTTGAATTAGCATAATTTCTTTGAATGACTGATAGAAAATACTATTGTGGTCATCTTCTTTAAAATGCACTTGCTTATCTAATCATTTATTATTTCTAGGATAATTCCATAAAGAGTGTGGAAGCAGTTTATAATTCTTTCAAAGAATATTATCAATTTCTTGAATACAGAGACTGAGAGATGTCTAAAAATAAATTTTACCTTTCTCTTATACTGCCAATTAAGAACATTGTTGTAAACATATAAGTAGCAAAGTATGTGTATATATTTAATTATATTTCTAAATAGAGATTGCTTAAAAATACAAAAATCAAGAAAATGGTCTCTTATTAATTAAAACATGTAGACATTCTTTGTTTTTTGGTGTTCTTTGCTTCATATAATGTCTTTGTTTCAATTGGTGGCAAATTAAACCAAAAATTAGAAGAACAATATCATCAGAGCAAAACCAACACACTATCTGATGTAAAATATTATAAATCACTGGCTGAAATGTGGTGGAAAAGTGTGAGGCTGAAAGAACTAAGAGCTATTTTATTGGGAAAGATTAGAAAATGGCCTCCCGAATAACTTCACTCTCCCTTTGTCAGACATCAAAGAAGCAAAGCCTGGCTTCCTTTTATGCCGGTGCAAATCTTGTTTGTATGACTTTTATGAAACTGTGACCTCTCTAGCAACTTCCTGTCAAAAATGGTGCTACTTCCCACTCCTGAACAGTGAGGATTAAGTAGTTGTTTCTACTCTTTTCTTTCTGTTTTTATTTGTTTTTTAGACAGGCTCTCTCTATGTAGTCCTAGCTGTCCTGAAACTTGCTATGTAGACCAAGCTGGCCTTGAACTTACACATATCTACGTGCCTCTGCCTCCCGAGTGCTGAGATTAAAGGCGCGCACACCACGCCTGGCAGTCAGGTAGGTCTCTAACACCTAACAAACCTGATTTGCTGCTTTGATTTTTGAGGTCTCCCAGGATATTTGAAATAAAACACCAATCTCAACATCTGGATTCTTGACTAAAGTGCTGTCCAATTCCTTGGCCATCTAAGCATACTTATTAGATATTACAGGGAAACTAAAACATGTCAAAATAGCACTCTGGAAAATTTTTAAATGTTTCATTTTCAGTTTATCACCTAGTAAAGGTAGACAACATGAGACTCCTATAGACTCTGCCAATTGTAGCCCAATTATTCCGAGTAAGGTCTATATCCAATTTGAGCTAAGACACAAAGGAGCAAGCTATTGTCTCCTTGGCTATATTTTCTCAGAATAAGGTAATTGTAATTAAAATTTTGATCTTTTACGTGTTGATTGATAACTTCTTTTGTTGAGTCTTCAGTTTTATCATAATATCCTGCTCATGTAGTCAGCACTTATTAATACTTCACTTGACTATAAAGCAACCTGCTCCAATTTGTGAAGAATCCAGAGAATCAGACATTGAGACACCAAGTGGAAGATGTAGCTGAGCATTCTTCTTCCTTCAACAGAGGTGATGCTAAACAAACAAGTTCCATTCACTGCTTTATACAACATCATATAACTACTAATTTAAATATTGTTGAGTTTTCAATTTATTGTTAAATGTAACAAAGCCTTCACTGTACAAGATCAAAAGCTGTATTTTTAAATAGTTAACATTAGCTTTTAAATAGGAAAATGTTGAGAAAAGGTAAGTTGAGAAAGGAACACTGAGCGCTTCTGTCTGTCCTCTTCCACTCCTCCCTGAATCCCTTCTGTGGAAATAGCTGTCAGAAGCAGTGTGAGTCAAAAAAAAAATTCTCAAGAGTTACAACTATAAAGACACCTCTATTTTGTTATTCCTTTCTCCTCAAGGTTAACATGGGACCATCTTATAATAAGATTATTTAGGGCATCCTTATCTAATCCTCTTTAGGGTGAGCTAAGATGAAATTATCTAGAGCAGGGAAAATGCTACCTAACAAGGTCTTAGTGCTTTTGTACCATAACACTCAAACAGCAGAGGTTTAATTTTTTCCAAGTTCTTCTTCATCTTCTTCCTGACATTATCATTGTGTGCATATGTGTGCTGCATGTGTATGTATACATGTGTGTGCATGATGTGTGTTATGTGCATATGTGTACATGCATGTGTATATGTGTATTGTATGTGCATGTGTGTGGGTGTGGGGGTGTGGGTATGCATGTATATAAGTGGGGTAAGAGGACAACTTGTGGGAGTTGGCTCCCTCCTTCCACAGTGTGGATTCTGTGGATTGAACACGGATGGTTAAACTTGGTATCAGTTTCTCTTACCTGCTGAGCCATCTCTCTGGCCTAGGAGTTTAATTTTTGTTGAAGTAAGTAGTATCTGCTTATTAAGTTTTTTAAGACAACACAGTCTCACAACCCTTATAACCTCTTAGATCACTCTGTTTTCCGAACAGTTAAGGCCAAAACAATACCTACCCTGCTTCCACACTCCCAACTAACTAACTAAATGCTCTTCAGTGAGGCCTCTGAGGAAGCTAAATACTTGGTATTCTTTGTAAAAAGTCTTGTATACTTTTCTGTAAGTTTTCAAGTCGAGGCATTAGAACTGGTATCTTCTGGAAATTGGTTGTTCTGACTCTTGTATTAGGTGCATGCTCTCGTTATAAATGACACTGAACTGAGAATGCTACTAAAAACCAGTCAGCTAGGAGAGTTCTTCTAGGTTTGGCACAGAGGCCACTGCAGCTAAGGCCTCGGGCTACATCTTCAGCCAGCAGAAGAGTCCAACAATCAACATGATGCTGATTTCCACAGGCAAACTCCGGGAGGGAAGGAGTAATGGAGGCTTGCACCAAAGTGTCTGAAAACCTGAGGCCAGGCAATGTGAGAAAGCTCCAGACTCACTGAAAGGAGGCCCTGAGAGCCGTCGTGTAAAGTTGTAAAAGTGAACCCTAAGCTGCAATGGGGATGCTTGGATGTTGGAGACGCCAGTAAAACAGGTCATCTGCCAAAGAATCTGGATCAAGAGAAACCGTAGGTGTTGCAGGCAAGAGAACCAGAGTGACAGGGCTACCTGTGGCCTCTATCATGAGCCACAGATTTCAGACATGGAGCTGGAGGGTTTGGTTTGGTTTGTCCTGATAGGTTTGTTTTGCTTTGATAAGATTTTTTTGTTTTGTTATTCTCCATCCCTCTTCTTTGTTATTCTCCATCCCTCTGTGCAACTGAATACTGGAAGTATATGACTTGAATATTTTATAGGGGCCTACATTAAGAGATCACATGAGCATTAAATTTTAAATTTAGGCTTTTATCCTTTAAAAAATATATTTTAAATTATATGTATGTATGTGTAGGTGGGTATGTGCATGTGAATGGAAGTTTCTGGGAGGTCAGATCTCCCTGGAATTGGAGTTAGAAGCAATTGTAAGCTACCTGATAAGGTGCTGGGAACAAAACTTGGGTCCTCTCCAAGAGCAGTACATGTGCTTAAGCATCAAACCATCTCTCCAGGCCAACAATTTTAGGCTTTGAGCAGTTAGAACTGTTATGATGTTGGGGATTCTTATACATGAGCTGAATGCATTTTGAGTATTTCAATAACCATTAGTCTTTGAGGACAAGGGATGGAAGGTTATGGTTAAAACATGATGTGTTGGGAGTCAAACTAAGAAGGCATATTCTTGTGGTCATTAATCATCATTGCCAACTTCACCGGATTTAAAATTGCCAAGAAGAAAATTTAGGGAATTCACAGAGAGGTTAAAATGAGGAGAGACAACTGACCTTGAGTGAGGGTGACATCATCCCATGGGCTAAATTTCTGGATCAAATACAAAGAGGAAAAGGAGGGAAAGAAATGAGCAATGGCATTCATCTCATTCTAATTTGTGACAGTGTACACCACAGAACCTGTGGCCTCACACTTGTGCCCCCATATCCTTTGGCCACGATGGACAACAAACTGAGCCCACATAAACCATCCTTCTATTTGGTGTCTGTCAAGTATTTTGTCTTATCAGTGAGAAAGTACCCAATATCACATCTTACAACAGAAAAGAACTTTACACAGTGCAATGTCAATCTCCTGGTTTGTGAAATTACATTATGCACAAATAAGATGTTAGTGCTAAGATAAGAGAAGCTTGATGAAAAGTATATAGGAAATACTTGTACTACTTTTAGAACTGTACAATAAGTAAAAGCTAACTGTTTTTTTTTTAAAGTCAAGCCACCTTTCATTTTCTTTACATAAGTAAGATTTTCATAAACAATTACTCTTTGGCAGTCTCTCAGTTAGTTGTAAGCTCGTAATTTCCATGCTATCCTGTGACTGTTTCAGCTAACACCTAAAATCGAATGCCATTCAAATGCTGCACATTGAAGCCCACTTTCCCTTAAAACACCCTGCATCACTACAGCTTCCCTCTGATTCCCAGCTCTTATTCTGATGTAGAATCTTCTTGCACATTATATAGATTTCTAGTTCTTTTATGTTTTATATTCACAAGGTAAGAAAAGCTCCCATTAATCAGTGACAAAATTATTTATCCTTTGCGATCTTTCTCAGCACTGAACCAGGTATACAGCAAATGCTGCTAAAATATGTTGATTCATTCACCCACAAACTGTCACGAAAAATAGATATTTGAAAGTTCACACCATATATTTATGACCTCTCTCTGCTGTTATGCATCAAATACAACACTGAATGGACCACTAGTTATCTAGACCTAGGAATTCTGATTACTTTTTGTTTTCAGGAAGTTTCTAACATGCATATTTCCTTCAATTTAATAAAGTAGTTGGGATTGAAAAGACAGTTTAATCCATATTATATAGATTATAATTTTGAGAAATATAGACCTAACCTACAAATTCTTAAAATATTATTTAAAACTCCACTAAAATGCCTCATCCAAAAATATAAAATCCATAACATATGCAACTACCACAAATCAGATTCAAAGATACTGATATTTTATGAGATACTTTCCATGACCCTGGGTTGTTTCCTTGGAGTATTCTGAGGATGTCTATTGATTTGTTAAAAATCATGCAGTGGAAACAAATGTATTTCCTTTGCCAAGAAAATACCATAGATGAATATTAAATATGGTCCTGCTAGCCAAGATTCACATCTGTACACAATTATAATGCAGCTCTTCTTCTTTCCAATAATAATTTGTAATACCTTCTGAAACACACACAGAGAAGTTACACAATATTGCACACCTGAGTGAGTTACTAATTGTAAGTACAGTGCTACCAGCGATGCACGCACTGGACTAGTGTAGGCTGGACTGTGGGGCATGATGTCATGTTATGAATATTAGTAAATCTTTTGGAATTTTGTGGGGGGGTGGATAAAGTAGTTCAACACTGCAAAGATATTTTTAAAAGAACATAAAGTTCAAAACAGACTCTAGTACTATATACTACCAACTAAGAGAAAAAATACTTTAAGAGCGTAACAAGGGGTAGGTAGGAACTGCTGTACAATTTTGGGACTCAAATACTTTTATGAATTCTCATTAAATAAACTACTATTTAAAAAATTTTAGAAGAATTAAGTCACTGAGAATGCCAAATATCACAAAAATGCTTTAAAAACTCATGCTAATTTTATAATTGTGGGAAATAACTACATTTGGCTGGATGGTAGAGAGGAAAATATGTGGAATTTGATTTCCAAAGTATGATTTACAAAACTTTACAAATAATCAAGATCAATACAATACAATGGAATATTTAGAAGATACATAAAATTATTTTATTTTATGACATTTTCTTTTTCTTTTCATTTTTCCCCAATATAATTTTTTTATTAATTACTTGGGAATTTTGTACAATGCACTTGAGCACATTCATTTCCCATTTCTCCCAGGTCCACCATCCCACTCTTCTGCGCCCCACCCCCACACACAAAAAGAAACACCAAGTCCAAATTGTGTTGCCTATATACTCAATGGAGCATGGTCAAACTCCCAGTGGCCAGCCTGTTAAAGAAAACTGAATCCAGCCCCTCCCTTCCCACTCTCCACCCCACTCCAGAAACTATCAACTATAAAGAGCTACACTTCAGTATCTTTATCACAGTTTTTAAGGACTGTCTTCAACAGCCTCCTGCCTGGACTCATTCTTTTTTGGAGTGTGTGTGGGTGTGTGTGGGGGAGCAGTGTTGGGGAGGTTTGTCACAGAAGCCTTCCATGTGTCTCATTCTCAGTTATGAGTCATCAGTCATCAATACCATTGTAAAAGAAGCTTCCTTGCCTATAGCAGCCTGCTGCAGCTCAGATTATGGACTTCCACATGGTTTCAGGTGATAGCATCATGGACATCCACATGGTTGCCCAGGGCAACAATGATCACAGACATTAACATGGCCTTATGGACCATGGATATCAATATGACCCACAACAGCAGCATAGATCATGGCCACCAGCTTGACCTTGTACCACAGATATCAACACGGTCCCAGCAGCAACCGTGGATATCAACATTGCTTGCTGCAGCAGCATGGACCATGGGCACCAGCATGGCCTCCAGCCATAGCACAGACCATGGACATCAATATGGTCCCCAGCAGTAAAGAGGTGGCAGCTTGGGTTATGGACATCGGTGTGGCCCCCAGTGTAAATACAGACCATGGACATCAACATGGCCCCCAGCAGCAAAGCAGTGCAGCTCAGATCATGGACATCATGGTAGCCCCCAAAGGAAGCACAGACTATGGACAGACATCAGCATGCCCTGCAGTGGTAGCTGGGATCATGGACAACAGCACACCCTCCAGCAGGCAGGATGGAAACTAACACAGCCTCTGGCATCAACACAGACCTGAAGTCTTTCTGAGGAGACAATTCAGAGAATGGACCATTCTTCATCTCAGACATCTTGTTATTGTTCACAAGTCAGGGTAATCATGCAGTTGGGCAGCATGCTGGGGACAGAACCTGCTGGAGCTCCAAGATGCTGTATATCACCTGTTCTTGGTTCCCCGTCAGCACCGCAGGAATGACCATCATGCTTGCATCCCCCCCAGCAGCGTGATCACCATGAGCAGTGGCAGCAGGCAGCCATGAAGCTCCACTGCTGGTGGAGTGGCAGGTACTGGTCTAGTGGGCGGCAACAGGGCTGGAGGCCACAGCCTCCTGGTGGTCTGAAGACCTTCACCACCACAGTGTCCCTAGTCTGATTTCTTTCCACCACATTTGATGCTCCAATCAGCTATCTTTTTTCTAATTCCATGAAACCACTTTTAAAAAGCATCTTCCCATAAGATCTGCCCTTTTCAGTTGTTCCAGAGATATTGTGTGCTCTGCAGGCTCATCCTCTGCTGTTGCATCTCCCCTCAGAAATCTCTATAGGTCTCTCAGATTCCACTGGGAGGCTCGGCAGGGGCTGGTGGCTGCTGCCATCTTGAATTGAGTTGTTTTACCATATTTTCCTTTTTCAAACAAACAATGCCTTTTTAGTATTTAAAGAATAACTTGTAACTTAAGTACAGAAATTTTAAAGTATCACCTTTCTATCTTCTTTTCATGTATATTGCTGTCATTTTAATAATCACATGTGTATTAGTCACTTTACATATTGCAGGAATAAAATTCCTGACAAAAAGAGCTCAAGGAATGAGGGTTTATGTTAGGCCATGGTTCAAAGGCACAGTCAACCATGGTGAAGTCTTGGGGGAGGGGGCATGAGGTAGAAGGTGATTAATATGTATGTTAACCATATTTCCTTTATTCAGTTCAGGATCCCAACCTATGAAATAGTACTGCCCACATTTAGGCTAAGTCTCCCCACCTCAATTGACTTAATCTAGAAATCTTTCAGACATGCTCAGAGATTTGTTGCTAAGGGATCATAAATCCCATCAGTGTGACAATTAAAGTGATATACAATGACTTAGAAAACATAGTCCAAGAAGAAATAGATGAATTTGGAGACACATATGGCCTACTGTAATTAAACCAAGAGGATATGGAGATCTACAGCAAGTGGAGCAATAATAAAAGTTTCCCAACTAAAACCAAGCTGGTCCAAGATGGGCTCATTGTTGAATTCTACCAGACCTTAAAAAAGTGCACACACAAAATATTAACTATTCAATTATTTTAAAAAGGCAGTAGTGTTAGCAAATTTGTTCTATAAGTCAGTACTATTCTGATATACAAACTGGATTAAAGCACAACAAAGAAGAAAATATTAGGACAATTTCCTAGATGAACATGGATACAAAAGTTCTAAATAAAATACTTGCAAAATGGGCTGAAGAAATGACTTAGTGGTTAAGAGCACATATTGCTCTTGCAGAGGACCTGAGGTTCAGTTCAATCATCTATGTCTGGTGACTCATAACCACTTGTAACTCTAGCTTCTGGGTATCTAACACTTGTAACTTCTGTAAGGACCTGCACCCATGTGTTCATTTCCATTTCCCTATATATATACATTAAAAAATCTTTAAAAAAATAGAAAAATATTTGCAAACATAATTCAACTACAAATAAAAATGATGAGTCATGATACCCAAATAGTTTCCACTTCAGGGATGCAAGGATGTTTTAATATATGCAAATCAATGAGTAAAATGTATCACATTAATAAACTCAAGGATTGAAATCACATGATATCCTAAATATATACAGAAAATGCCTTTACAGCCGGGCGTTGGTGGTGCATGCCTTTAATCCCAGCACTCGGGAGGCAGAGGCAGGCGGATCTCTGTGAGTTCAAGGCCAGCCTGGGCTACCAAGTGAGTTCCAGGAAAGGCGCAAATCTACACTGAGAAACCCTGTCTCAAAAAACCAAAAAAAAAAATAAATAAATAAAATAAAATAAAAAAAAGAAAAGAAAATGCCTTTACACACATAGAAGAAACTAGGAATAGAAAAAAATATTTGAACATAGTAAAGGTTATACATGACAAAGCAACAGGCAACATTATACTAAATGGACAAAACTTCTAAGCATTTCCCCTCAAATCAAGACTAAGACTTAAATGTTTATTTTCTCCACTCCTGTTCAATATCATCTTTGAAGTCTTTGCTAGAGAAATAAGACAAGAAAAAGAATTAAAAGGATCACAAATAGAAAATAAAGAACTCATTAATTTCCAGATAAGGTGATACTATACATAAATGACTTTAAAGACTCCACTAGAATAATTAGAACTGATAAATACTGTCAGCAAAGGATGACTAATATATATATATATATATATATATATATATATATATATATATATATATATATATATATATATTTCATATATACCAATAATGAACATGCTAAGAAAGGAATAAGGAAAACGATCCATTTACAATAACTTAAAAAATACATAAGAATAAATATAACCAAGAAAACAAAAGATGAATTAACGGAAAATTTAAAACACTAAAAAAAGTAATTGAAGAATATATTAGAAGACCAAAAGGCCTCCTATGAAGAGACAACCCCAACTAGATAACTTAAGCCACCAAATAAAACCTCCAATGCCAGGAATGGGTTATATCTTATTGAGTCATTGGCCAACTGGGTTCCATAGACACCCCCTTAGACAACATCACAGGCTATTGTAAAGCCTACTAGTTATCCTCCACAACTTGACAGTAAGGTCCTATTGCCAAGATACCACTTCCTTATGTCATTACACATGGAGAAATTGAACTAGTGCCCAATTAGAACCTTCACCCCTACTGACTTAGCACTCATGGTTTATGTTCCAGCAGAGGAGAAAAGTAATTATCAATATCACCAGATACAAACCCTGTGGACCACAACAACAAGTTTCTTTCATGACATATGAGTGCAGTAGTGGCACAAGTGTAATGGAGTAAGGAGCCCCTTTGTGGGTTGGATTTAAGGCCTACTTCATGAGATGGAAACTTAAAGTGCTGATGTGGCCAAGAACCTGAGACTAGATAGGTCATGAGTCTACAGGAAAATCTGCTGCTATTGTTCTGCTAAAGGAACAAAGTGATAAAATGACTCCAAATGACAGACTGCTATACCCACAGACCAAAGTATCACTCAACCCTCATCAGAGAGGTTTCTTCTAGCAGATAGTAATTAACTAGAGATCCACAACTGGACAACGTATAGAGAGCAAGGGACTTTGGAACACTCATCCCTAAGTGGGATATCTTTATCAAGGCTCAGGGATCAATATGGAGAATATTGTAAGAGGTAGAGGTGGTAGATAACAGAATTGATACACATGGGAATTCACAGAGACTGTTAGAGCATGCATAAATTTGCACAAGTTCAAGCCAGATAAAATCCCAGCCCAGAGAAGAAGTAGACACAAAGTCCCACTCTTAACAAAGATGCTCTTGGCAATCTACATCTGCTGGGAAAAGGAAAAATCAGTTTTCTGTAATGATGTGTCACTGGGTATATCAACCACAGTCCAGGGCAGTCCTCATGACCAGGAGTAGTTGGCCAACACAAAATGGACTCCATGTTTTTTGTTGTGTTGCTTTTTTGTTTTGTTTTGATTGTTTTTTGAGAGAGTAAAAAAAGAGAAAGAACATGATGTTGGTTTGGTAGGAATATAGGGAAGATCTTGGAGGAGTTGGGGGAAGAGAAAGAATATGGTCAAAATATATTGTATAAAAATATATATATTGTATGAAAAAACTTTAAATAAAAAAGTTCTCCCATGCTCATGGACTAGAATTAATATAGTAAAATGACTATCATCACAAGAAACACATTACCACTTTTATATCTATGATTTTAGCTTGTCTATCATACAGATCTTCTGGTTATACAGTGAAACAAACTAAACCCCAAAACTACATTTGTTATTTGTAGGATCATGCTCACTATAAGATCATTAATAATTGCTAAAAGGTAGACGCAAACCAGCATCCATCAAGATGTAAAAATAAACAAAATGTGGCATATCCACATAATGAAGTTTTTTTTTTTTTGATCTTACAAAAATTTAAATTCTGACACAGTCTAAGATATCCCAACAGTAAATAAAAAAGTAACAAAAAGATATCTACTAAATGATTCCCTTCTATCAGACACCTAGAGTAGTCAAATATACAGAAAGAGAGTTTGAGTGGTGGTTATCAAGGGCTGGGGGAGAATTAACGGGCTTGCTATTTGACAGATACTATTTTAGTTTTGTGAGTTAAAAGTGTTCTGGAGATGAAAAATGAGGACAGCTGCACAACTTAAGTGTACTTAATGCTACTGGACTATATAATGAAAATTCATTAAAATGATAAGTTTTATGTCATATCTATTTAAATCCATTTTAACATGAATGAATTTAATTAAAATAAATAAGAAAAATAAGGAAAGGTAGAAAAAAGAAATGGGATTATGTAAATGTTTTCCCCAAAAGCCATGAAACTGTGTTAACTTTGTTTTGGGCAATGGTGATTTGTAGAATTGTTGTAAAATTTTAAGTAATTGGTAAATACAATTAGCTTACAATCTATCATTTCTAGAAAATTCTGGTCAATTCCATCTGTTCCCCTTTGACTTTGAGACACCATCCAAGACATTTCCAAAGCCATTCAGTCCAATAAGGTTAGATGACAACCTTAATTTCAGTTAAATGTAATGATAGTTGTTTCTATTATTAAGCCCTCTTCCCCACTAAAATTAATCTCCTTGATGGGAAGGGCTGTGTGTGGTAATATATTGTATACCTTAACAAAATTTGCTTGAAGATCAGACGACAGAACAAGCCACTAGATTAAACATATATGCCAGGCAGTGATGGCACACACCTTTAATCCTAGCACTCAGGAGGCAGAGATCTGTCTGGATTTCTGTGAGTTCAAAGTCACCCTGGACTACATGATATTGACTCAGTCTAGGAGATTAACAAAGCCAGGCAGTGGTGGTTCACACCTTTAATCCCAATACTTGGGAGTCACATGCCTTTAATCCCAGCACTTGAGATCGTATACCTTTACCCCAGTATTTAAGAAGCACACACTCCATTAATCCCAACACCAGGAAGGAAGTGACTGCTGGGTGGAGAAAGGCCTATAAGGTGTGAGGAGACAGACACTAAGGGCTTTTCAGCTGGAGAGCTTTCAGCTGAGGACTCAGAGACATTCAATCAGAGGATTCCTGGAGTTGGTGAGGTGAGACCTGGCAGTGGCTTGATCCTTTGTCTCTCTGATCTTTCAGCATTTACTCCAATATCTGGCTCCAGGTTTTTTTGTTTTGTTTTTTATTAAAAGACCCATTTTAGAATTCATGCATCAGCTGTGCTTATATCACCAGTGTCTAAATTTAGTTTATAAAGAGAATTAGTTTTGGTTTTGTTTTTTAAAATCCATCTCAGACTTAGAGGTATCTCTCTGTGTCTCATTCTTACCTTTTTCTCTCTGGGGAGAGATGGTCTTGTGTCCCTCAGGGGTCTCATACTGTCTGCCCGTTCAGCTGTTGGGGTATTACACTTCTTTTCTTTTAACCCTATTAGTTCCAGGACCCATTTTTCCTTGGGAGATTGGAGGTCTAAGTTCAGAGAGGCACACATCTCCTGCAGCCCCCACTAGGATCCCAGAGGTGATGAGAACCCCATAAGCAAGCTGTGGGACAGGCAAAGCCACGGTGCCTATCTTTGGTGCCTCCCTGCCCTGCCAGGTGACTTGGGCGCATGGGTTCTACTATTGAGAAACTCATCTCCCAGGGAAGGGTGAGGAGTGTGACATCACAATCAGATTGCTTGTTTTCAGATACTAGCTGGTGAGGTGTTAGAACTTAAGCACCAGCATGTTATTTTCTTTGTGGTTTTGACTTCTTGGGGGTGGAAAGATCAGAAGCTATCCTAGTACTTTGAGGCAGGGAACAATATGAATAGCTAGTGATTTCTAAATATCCCTGTTCAGCTTATGAAGTACTCATAATATAGAACATTTAGAAATACAGAAAATATGATTAAAAAATCACCCACAGGGTCATCCAACCATACTTTAAGCTGCATGTTTCTTTCCACTTTTTCATGTGTGTGAGTCTCTCTGTAGACTCACCTTCATGCCTTGTACTATGTATCATGATTACTCTATCTTCAAAATACACCCCAAATCTGACCACCTCCTGCTACACTCTGGTCTCAGCCAGTTATTCCTCACCTGGACTGAAGCAGCTTCTTAGCTGGTTTCCCACTTTGCTCTCTGATAGCTAGGCTTTCCCTTCAAGGGGAAATGTTCTCATGTCTTCCTTTAGTTGGGGTTAAAGCCAGGCCTTTGTGTCAAACAGAAGGCACCGTGTGACTGGTGCTCTGGGACTCTGGTGGCATCTTGTCAATGACTCCTCTCTACTTGCGCACCATACTTGTTCCAAGCTGCTTCTTGGCCACAGCAGTTCTGCTCTTTGCCTTGGGGTCTTCACACTGACTGTCCAGGAGTTAGTGATTACTTCATCCAGACACCGGCATGGCCCCTAACAACTTTGCCTCACTGAAGTGAAACGTGGCTGTGCCATGGAAATGGTTTATATGTCACCTGTGTAAATATAAATCACAGCATACAGCCGATCTTTCATGTTAGGCTGAACTCCAACATGACTAGCTGCTTGTTCTGTCCACTGTCCACTGCTTTGTCCTAACTGACCAGGACTGTACACAACACAGGCACCAAATGTGCGGAGTGTGCCATGGCTTGTGAGCTGTTGTCCTTCATTTCTTCCTTCCTAACTCTCCCAGATCCTCTCCTCTCTTGCTGGTGAGAACTTCTTTCTGCCTTTTAGCACTGTGCAAGCCAACAGGGCCATGCTTTCCCAGCTGTGCTCCGAAAACCAAGTCTTCTTCAAAGGCATATGAGAACTATATAGGAAACTCCCATAGCACTTCCTGAAAAGGAAATAGTTGTTTCTTCATTTTCTTTGACTCCTTTTCCACGCCAGCTGGAAAATAGTGCCAACCAAGGCAGCAACCTTTAACACTTGGATGGAATCACTACATTGATGAGTGAAATACCCCAAGAAACTAGGTTCTCACGAGATCTTGCACAACAGTCCCCGCTACAGCAGTCATCCTAGTAACTCCAGATTGTTACCCAAGAGAAATAAAACCCGCTTTTCAGTTTGTCATGTAGTTTATGGTCTCTCTCTCTTTTTTTTAAACAAAAGTTTGTGCTCATTCCAATACAGAGGGAACCATATAAAAATTTTCTCTTTCAAGTTAATAGTACAGTGAATTACACTAACAGTGTTTCTGATGTTAAATCATGTTTGCATTCCTGAAATGACAGTCATGTGATTGTGGGATATAATGTCCTAAAAATATAAATAAATTCTGTCTGCTTAAATATTCATAAGTGAGATCATTTCTAGAGGCACATATTTGAAGTGTTGACTACTTATGCTATATTGGCCAAGGAATAGATCACTGGTGGATAGTTGTGTTGGTTAGAAAGAAATTGGCCCCAAAGGGAGTGGCACTATTAGGAGGTGTAGCCTTATGGAGTAGGTGTGGTCTTGTTGGAGGAAGTGAGTCATTGTGGAGGCAGGATTTGAGGTCTCATATATGTGTAAGATACTGGTCAGTATCTCAGATCATTTCCTGCTGCCTACAAGATGTAGAACTCTTAGCTACTTCTCCAGTACCATGTCTGCCTGCATGCTACCATGTCCCACCATGATGATAATGGACTGAACCTCTGAACTGTAAGTGAGCCACCCCAATTAATGTTTTCCTTTACAAGAATTGCAGTGGTCATGGTTTCTCTTCACAGCAATAGAAACCCTAATTAAGACAGTAGTCTTCGTGTCCACAGCATAAGAGCAAGAGACACACAATTATAGCACTAAACTTAAACATTCATAAACATCAAAAACCTTGCGTGAGACACAAATGCTTATTTCTGTTATTTAATGGTAGCTCTTTCAATTCAAATACTAATATCTGAAGATAACAGATGAACTTGAGTTCCCAAGTCAACCCAAAATGTTTTGCTGCACTAACCTAAGAGATTTTTTATTTATTTATTCTAGGTATTAAGTTTCTCATTTATGAGCATCCAAAAAGAGAAATTGAGTTTTAATGAATGGCAGAGTTCTCATTTACATGGTTTTATTAGAACATCAGAAAGGTGGGATGAAGAATGATGAGGATTCTCTGATTCATAAATTTCAAATGCTCATTTTAAAATTAAACAATCATTCACTTATATTTCTAGATTTTCTTTCCAAACAGTCTTTTGTTTTGTTTTGTTTTTTGAGATAAGGACTCATGTATGCCAGATTGGTTTGGACCTTCTTATATAGACAAAGATAGTGTGGATTCCTGGTCCTCTGGCCTATACCTCCCAAATGCTGGGACTACAGATTTATCCCCCTGGGTTTCTAGAAAACAAGAGTGCTCTTTAATATCCCGCAGGGGCAGCAGGAGGGAGAGCAGAAGATTAGGAACGTGCAAGTCTTGTAGAAAGGAACAGCCTATTCTAGCTCCATCTGAGACTTCCCATGAGCACTGAGCTGGGCAGTCCTACCAGGTGAATAGTCAAGCAATCAGAGCTCTCTGTACAGTCTAGGCACTAACCCTCCGCCAGATATATAATTGGTGAAGATCTTTTCCCATTCTGTAGGCTGCCTCTTTGCTTGAATGAGAGTTTCCTTTGCTTTGCATACAACTTTTGGCTTCATGAGGTCCAGCTTACCGTCCATCTTAGTGCCTGCACTATCCCTGTCCTGTTTACAAAGTCTCTTTCTGTGCCAATGAGCTTTCAAGCCTATCCTCTAAGTTTTCTCCGATCAGATTCTGAACATCTGGTCTTACGTTGAGGTGCTTGATCCATTTAGAGTTGAATTTTGTGCAGGGTGATATATATATACACTATATATATTATGTATATATATAGTGTATATATTATGTATATATGTATAATTTCATTCTTTCCCATGCAGCTCTTCAGTTTGACCAGCACCATTTGTTGAAGATGCTGTCTTTATGCCAATGAGATTTTTTTTTGGCTTCTTTGTGAAAAAAAAAAATCAGTTATTTGTGGTTATATGGAGTTAAGACAGGTCTTTAATTCTATTTCATTAACTAGCCTGACTGTTTTAATGCTACTGTCCTGGTGTTTTTATGACTATAACTGCGGCACAACTTGAAACCTGGGATAGTGATACCTCCTGCAGTTACAATATTTTATTAATCAGGATTATTTTTGATATCCTGTTTTTTGTTTTGTTTTGTTTTGTTTTTGGTGTGTGTGTGTGTGTGTGTGTGTGTGTGTGTGTGTGTGTGTGTTTCCATGTGAAGTTCACAATTTTCTGCAATTTCTGTATGGAATTGTGTTGGGATTTTGATAGATATTGCATTGAATCTGTAGACTGCTTTTGGTAGAATGGCCATTTTCATAGTATCAATCCTACTGATCCATGAACATGGGAGATCCTGCCATCTTCCAATATCTCATTCAGTGTTGTAAAGTTTTATTATTCAGGTTATTTGCATAGTTTGGTTAGAGTTATTCCAAGATAGGTTTTTTGAGGCTCTTGTAAAAGGCATTGTTTCCCCAATTTCTTCTCAGTATGTTTATCATTGGTATACAAGCAAAAATTAAAGAAACCCTTCTCTTTTAGTCTAATACACCAACACCCCAGACATGATTTCAGTATTGATTGATGACACTTCCTATGGGGCAGGTGCTTCATAGGAACTGGATAAAGTAGGAGAGGGTGAGGACTGATGCTTTAAAAAGATAGAAAAGACGAGAGAATAAGATTCCAAGAAGAATACATTGTTACAGAGGCGATAGTAAGCCAATTGAGTTGATAAATATTTGATTTGGTGTCCTGTCCAAAAACACCTTACCTTTTCCTAACACAAACAGCCCTTTCATCATGCAGCAGAGGTTTACATGGAGGTCATCCGTACACATCAAAATTCTAAGCCTTGAGGACTGGAGAGATGGCTCAGCAGGTAATGCATTTGCCACACAAGCATCACGACTTGAGCATGGATCCCTAGAACCCGGGAAAAGCTGGTAGGGATGATGCTTGCCTGTAACCCAGCATGCAGGAGGTGGAGACAGGAAATCCCTAGAACAAACCAACTAGCTAGACTAGACACAGCTGAGAGCTCTGGATGTAGAGAAAGGGGTCACCTCAAAATACAAGGTGGAAAGCAATATGAAGTCACCATACCTCAACCTCTGGCTTCTAAATGCAGTTACATACATATAAATATGTACTCACTCACATGTGGCCCCACACATGAGTACGCACATACACACAGACACACCCACACAATCCAAGCCTCACCAGAAGTGAATACTGATTCATTGTATCCAAGTACTGCATCATACTTAGCTTTTCTAAACTGTCATTATGTATTTTTTTCTTTTGCAAATTCTTGTTATGCTAAGAGGTGCCATTTAGGCCAATATAGCTGTCTACAGTTCACAGATCCACAGGAAAATGACAACTTTAAATTAATGATTTGGAGTATAAAATAAAGATTAGACTGGATATTATTTGTCAATCAATTTATATAAATCTCAATATTTAATTTAAACTTTAAGGATATAAAGCTCCATATTTTTTAATCAAAGGAAAAAGTCAGGGAAAAGATCAAAGGAAGAAGAGAATTGAAATTAGAAATCCCTTTAAAGCTAAAATGACAATGTCTTCATAAGTTAATATTAATCCTTTAATTATAAATTTCAAAGGTCTGGGTAGTTTCTATGACCTTAGCTTTCGGTAATTATGCCATGTGCGGCATTTCTTAAATTTGAAAAAGATGTTGAATTGTTGCTCAAAATGTTTTAATGACTTTAGGCTGGCAGATTTCCAGAATAATCCTTCAGATATCACTTAAAATCGTGGACTGGGAACCTAAGCTGGTAAATGTATGTTAAATTCATAAAAGCTTTTTACTTTGTACACTGCAGAAAATGATTTGTCAATATATTTTAGAATATCAAAATGTTAAGTTTAAAACAATTATTCATAGGTAAGGATTTACAAAGGGCAAGATAGGCACACTAACTGAATACAAACAAAATCATTTGTTTACCATAAAACTAAAAGGCACGTACAAAGATTATTTGTCACAATGGTAAGATTTTTATCACTCAAAGTAGGAGTTTATATAGGTTCATGAAGAAGACAGAACCCTAAGAGAAGAGAAACTGGCAAAGAATACCAACAGACAATTTACAGAAAATGAAAAATCTACACCACAAATCTAGTATAAATATTCAAACAACCACTTTTCACAAAAATTAGAGGAAAATATAAAAAAGTGCCCAGGGCATGTGAAGAAACAGCAGACATCCCTATGGGAAAACATAGGCAATCTAAGCTTTCTGAAATGCAGCCGGACCTCACACGTCCATGGGAATTTAACTGAAGAGAAAGAAAAATTGGAAGAGTTGTTAAAAATTCATGAAGAGATAAACTAATATCCATATTAAAAAAATTTAAAAGCCCAAAAAATCTCAGAGTAAAATAACACAATAAATTATGTTGTGTTCCTCCTCCACTGTTGGTGGGAATGCAAACTTGTACAGCCACTCTGGAAAACAGTATGGCAGTTTCTCAGAAAACTGGGACTAAGTCTTCCTCAAGACCCAGCTATACCACTCTTGGGCATATACGCAAGGAATGCTCAATCTTACCACAAGGACACATGCTCAACTATGTTCATATCAGCACTATTCGTAATAGCAAGAACCTAGAAACAACCTAGATGCCCCTCAACTGAAGAATGGGTAAAGAAAATGCGGCACATATACACAATGAAATACTACTCAGCAGTAAAAAAAAAAAAAAAAAAAAAAACAAAAAAAAACAATGATATCAAGAAATTTGCAGGCAAATGGATGGAACTAGAAAATATCATCCTGAGTAAGGTAACCCAGACTCACAAGGACAAACATAGTATGTACTCACTCATAAGTGGATACCAGATGTGAGGGAAGGGATGGCCAGACTGCAACCCACAGTTCCAGAGAGGCTAGCTACCAGGGAAAGACCCTAGGAGGGACACATGGATGACCCAGTGAAGGAGAAGTGGATGAGATCTACATGAGTAGTCTGGGTGTGGTGGGGTGGCAGATGGCGAGGAATGGGGAATGAGAACATAGGGAAATGGAAGGGTCGAGCTGGAACAGGGACAGAGTGGGAGGACAGGGAGGAGATACCATGATAGATGAGGATATCATGGGAATAGGAAGAGGCAGGGTGCTGGGGAGGCTCTCAGGAACCTACATGGATGACACCACCTTGGACAGCTGGCAGTGGTCAAGAGGGTGCCTGGGCTGGTCTACTCTGGTGACTGGTCTAGCTAGCAAACACCCTAACTATCATCATAGAGCCTTTGTCCAGTGACTGATGGAGGCAGATGCAGAGATCCACGGCCAGGCACCAGGTTGAGCTCTGAAAATCTAATCGATGAGAGAGGAGGAATTCTACAGGCAGGGAAACATCAAGATCATGATGGGAAGAAGTGCAGAGATGACTGGCCACACTCTTGGAGACCCATGAACTGTAGACTAGTGGCTGTGAAGCCCCCACGGGACTGGACTAGGTCCTCTGGATACGAAAGATGGTTGTTTGGTTCGAACTGTTTGGGGAGCACCTAGGCAGGGGGATTGGGATCTATCCCTGGTGCATGGGCAGGCTTTTGGGATTCTGGTGCCTGTGGTGTGGTGCCTTGCGCAGCCTTGGTACAGTGGGAAGGGGCTTAGACCTGCCTAGGCTCAGTGTGCCCGGCTCTGCTGACTCCTCATGGGAGACCTTGATTTGGGGGATGTAGGGATGTGGGGTGGCTTGGGAGGAGGGAGGAGGTGGGATCTATGGGTGGTAAGTAGAGTGAGTAGAAAATTTCTTAATAAAGAAAAATGGAAAAAAATTATGTTGTGTTCACAAACAAAATAGCACAAAACAATGAAGCTATAGTTTTAAAGAATTCCATATGACATTGAAATATATTATAATAGCATATTTAAAATATATTTAAAATAGCATAATTTGTAGTAAAGGAAAAAACAAAACTACCTGGCGTGCTCTCAGGCAGCTAGTTGGAAATTGATAACTCACACAGATGTTAAGCTGTTCTCACTGGTTATATCTGAGGGCGGCATTCACAGAAGCTCTCCATGATCATTTTTCATATATTCTAAACATCCTTTTATAAAAGAATGGTTGCTTTTAAGTAGCTCAATAGTTTGTCTTTCTAACAGACACAAAAATTATTTACTATCAGAACATTGTAATGCTCTTTAACTTTTCAAAGCTCCATACACCATGTACTTTATTTCAATGCTGTTTGAAAAGAATTTTTAAAGTACAAAAGCAACTTTCACTTTGCAAATGTCAATCACGTATTCTCTTGAATTCTCTACTTCAAGGACTTGACCTTGTGGAGGTACTTCATGTTTTCCATAACTCAAGACCACTGATGATATCATCTAGGTCTAAATCACTGCTGATAGCCAGTCAGGTAGGATCTTGATCTAGGGCTTTTCTAACTGTAACATTGTGCCACTGAAGGGACCCAGGCCTACATGGAAGGCTCTACTTAGATCAGTTATTATTCTAGTATTATCTCCTTCTCTTTGAATCCAAGTTTACACTCAATAATAAGACCTTGGTTCTGACTAGATAGCTGCTAGCAAATATTTTAACTTTCAGGTATATCTACATATTAAGTTGTGCATGGTATATGCATGTGTGTGTGTGTGTGTGTGTGTGTGTGTGTGTGTGTGAGAGAGAGAGAGAGAGAGAGAGAGAGAGAGAGATATGGGGGTTCATGCCACATGCAAGTGCTTAGGTAAGAGGACAATGGGTGTCTTGTTTTATCAGTCTGTCTTATTCCCTTCATACAGTGCCCCTCAATGAACATAAGTTTATCATTATGGGTTGGTAGCCTAGCCAACAAGGCCCAGCTCATGCTGGAGTTATGGGTATGCATGACTGTACCATTTTCTTCAGGGATATTCTGAGGATTTGAACTCAGGTCCTCACATTTGTGCAAGTGCTCTTACCACTGAATTATCTTCCTTACACTATATTAAGTTTTCTAATCGGGTGATAAGAATTTGGCAACTTTGCAGAATGATTAGCAACTAAACTTTCAGCTTACCAGTACTGATTTAAATTTTTCATAGATGAATCTAAAATGTTTGTTAATTTGTAGAGAAAAATCAATGTTATACTAAAATAAGCTTTATGTTTAACTTATTTAAATAATATGGAAGAAATTATATGAGACACAAATTAATATTTGAATACAAAGATAAATTTTGCCCTATCCAAATTATCTATAATGGATTAAAATCAAATTTGGATGACATATAATTTATTTATCCACACTGTCATACACTAGGGCTATACTGAATTCTTTGATTCACTCACATAACATTTAATGAATGTCTTTTGTGCAAAGCATCATATTTGATCTTGGAGTTTTAAAAAATAATATTCACAAGGCATTCTTTTGACTTAGTCCAGGCATTTTCTGCAGTTGAAATTGCTAAACTCTTGTTTGTACTAGTTCAATAAAACATTTATCAATAAGACAGTATCAAGAAACCAGTACTTGGATTTTATCATATGGACTTTGAGGTTGATATATTCTACCAACTCATCCAAATCAAACAGTCCCCGAGTGTCAGAAGACACACCGCTCTCTTGCGTTTCTTCAGACTGCTCTCTTCTCGGCCCACGTTCCCCTGTGTTCTAGTTAACCTCGTCAGAGCCCTTCTTCCATGATGACAACAGCCACTGTGCTCACTTCTGTCTCTCTGTATGACCTGCATTCTCAGTCCATGAAGTGAACCCCATTCTTCCACACTCACACTGCCCCACTCCATCCTGTGGATGGGAGCATAGTCCCACATTCCCTCTGGATTTCCATGGATCATAATTCCTTACTTCTTGAAACTCCTGACTGCATCAAGATCTGGTGGTAATATTTGCCTATAAGTTCCTTTCAAGTTCTGTCATGGAATTTTTTATCTTTACCAACCCTCTTTCTGCCTCTTTCCTGGATAACAGGTATGTCTCCTGTCACTCACACAATATAAACTAGTGGTGAACATCTCCCATGCACCAGGCTTCTCTAGCATCAGTGGTGCAGCTGAACTGCATGCGAGGTTCTCTGCCTGTGGGACTTGCACTCTAGTGGGCAGAAGGGATAGAGAATAGACAAGAAAGCCCAAATATAAGCATGATTTCATACTGTGAGACGAACTAGAAAGACATTATGAAAGAGGTGGTTAAGTAAGTCAGCCTGTGATGAAGAATGCAGTGAAGGATCCTCTGAGGAGGGCGGAGGGAGGAAGGGAAGGCTAGCTAGTAGAACACTCTAGACCATTATGAGCACGAGGTGGTAGGACCTGGAGGCCGGAGAGTGGCAAATTCCAGGAAGAGACTGACAGCCCACGTTTCTGCACCCTCGAGGCAAGGGCTGAGGTGGGCTTGCTCTCAGCTGTGCACCCTTCTGCTGCCAGAGGCATGCTATCAGCCCTCTTCTGCCAGTCTCCAGACTGGACTACCTCTCATAGCCCCTTCTCTCCAGGTTCAAAATGCTCGAGGTGTTCAGTGTAAAAAGACACTCTGCTTTGACTCCTGCTGATTGTAATGTCAGAGTTTCCCAGTCAACAGAGGACTCCCACATCTGCATGACCTCACTCAACTTTGGCAAATGTGGTTTGCGTCTACACTATCATTTTCAGTATGCTGTCCAAGATCATCAGTGACTTCTCAGCTTCAAATCCAGTGACCTCTCCTCAACCCTCATCCTTCTTGACTCTCTGTCACATTCTTGACAGGTCTGCTTTCCAAAGACTCTTTTTCTGTGTTTCATGAAAATAAATTCTGTACATAATTCTTCTACCTCGATGACCCTTCTGTGACTGAAATGCTTGTCTGACTGTGTTTGTCTGTCTGCCTGCCTCTCCTTCTTCCTTCTTCTTCACCTTCTTCTCATTAGCAGTCTCACTCCCAAAGACACAAGCCAGGCATTCTCTGTGGGCAACTTCTACACCTGTTTTCTCCAGGCCTACCTTTTCCTCAAGTATCCAGAAACATCCTTTCAACAGCAAGTAAACACCACAGCTCATGTTCAGGCAGCACTCTCAAGCCAGCACATTGCTAAGTGAATTAATATGCTTCCTCCCAGCCCTGAGACTTCTTCCACGTTTGCAAATGATTAAGGGGCAAGTTTGCCTTTCACAAGACTCACCAGTCCCCTGCCCTCTGCAATGACTCTCAAGCATGTCCTTTTGGCTTTGTTGCCACGGAGACACTTCGCAACCTCATATGCTTCTCCATCAAGGCCTCAAGAGGATATCTCCTGGACTAGACCAGTTCCCATCAACCCTTCTACTGCTATGCCATCAAAAGGATGCTGACAGAATGATCCTCCTCACGATCCCTAGATCTCGACACTTAATTCCCCAGCATCATCTGTGGCTTCTTGTCACTTACTCAAAGCCGTGGAGACCCCAAGCTCCCTGAGCTATAGTCCAGCCTCATCACCAGCCCCTCTTAGGATCACCCTGTGCATCATGCACATGGTTTTGTTTTTTCTTGTATTTGTTTTTCCCTGTGAGTTGGAATGCTATGCTCCATATCAACTAGTCAAAAATTCCTCAGTTCACTTACACCTAATTTAAATGGCAATGACGCTTGTTAATTTTCCTCAATCTCAACAGGAAATAATTATTTTGCATTTTCCTTTACAGTAGTTATATTCATACTTCTACATGTATTTTTGTCTTGTGGTCTATAATTTCATCATCTTTGAAAACTATCTTTTAAAAGATAATGTCCACCGCCCTTTTCTCTTGCTCTAAGTCACCTCCAGCATCTTGCCTACAGTCTGCTGCATTAGCAGTCTGTCTGTGTGAGGTGCTTCCTAACTCGCAAGGTCCTGCTCCCACCAGCATTAGAGCATTACTATTTTGTACTGTTTTGATGGCAGGCTCAGCAACATCCCACTTACTTGTGCACAAGGCACCTCAGCCTGAATGTATCCCGCATGGCCTGGCCTCTACTCTCACAGTCTTCTGTGGAGCAAAGAGTAACCCCCCAGTCTACTGGCATCTGGCATGACCATGACTGCTCCCAGGCATGCTCTTTCTCTTCCTCAGCCCCACGTATAAACTAACAGTAAATCCTGTCAGCTCTGCCTTTCAAACACACCCTGATTTTTTTTTCTTTTAGGAAATCACAGCTGCTGCTATACTGCCCAGACTCAAGCCCCTCATGGTGTGTTTTAATTATTGCTGTTCTTCATGGCTGGTCTCTCCCTCCTCTTTTGCCCTCCAGCTAGTCCATTTTTTTTTTCATGGAGAGATCCCACTTTACAGGGTCCAGTCTGATTATACCACTACTCTGTTCAAGCATGGATGCCTCCTTTACTCAGAGTCACAGTAATATGTCACACTATGACAACCTCAGGACCTGGGCTGAGGCCCTGAGGACTCCTCTCTGGAGTCTCCTTTGTCATCATTTCCAGCCACACTAGTGTCTGCACTGGTTTTCTAAGAGGCCAGACACACTTTCAGCTCTTTGGAGCATCCTTATTACTTAATTTTGAGTACAGAGCTACTCTGCCAATGGCAAATTGTGTAAAAATCTGACTTCTGTGTGAATTAAGGCACTAAGGCCCCGCCCTAGCTCACACTGTAAAATCTGTGAAATAATGCCTAGAGTGATTGTACAGCTCTTTTGGGGCTCAACATTACTTGAAAAAGAAAAGGAAAAGGAAAAGAGAAGTAGAAGTTGAACAGAATTAGATGATTCTTAAATTTTCCTTTCCAAGTTCTAGTCTGAAGATCCAGCCTGGCATTAAGAAACAAACAAACAAAAGAGCTCCAGGAACAATTTACAGCTGATATGATGAACAGCAATGCTCTTTCAGCACCTGATTAAATATTTCAGCTTTTAAAAAGAATATTCTAGATTGTAACTTAAATGTAATCCAAGCCAAATGTGCAAATACTATATTGATATTTATTTCAATAATATAATATTCTAAATGAACTTATTTCTGCTAAAATACCAACCTAGGAGAATATATCATCATTTTTGTTAGTGTTATTAAAGAGAAATTATGAAGACTAGAAATAACTATTAGACAACAACCTAGGGAAAATGTATAACCCATTCTAAACCTAAGAGAATTCAGAGCTACAGCTCACGTATTCCCTACTCCATGTATGTGATGATGTGATGACACTATTCTATCACAGTATTTAATTATTATGAAAGGGGCTATCCCAGAGACCCCTCCCGTTAGAGTCAAGGGAAAGTTAAGTAGTTCCTTAGAGCATTTGAGCAGTGCATAAGACAGAGCAAGATATTCCAATTGCTCATCTAAATCTGAAGAGTAGATTCATGTCTGCCCACTTCCAGAGACTGAGGACCAGAGCAGGGAGAGTGGGTTTTAAATCTGCACTTCCACAGTCTAAGCAGAGTCCTTCCAACAGCTCCTCACCTTCTCCAGGGTCATCTCGGTCTCGGCAGCGTGCGTCTTTTTCAGCTCCATTTTCGCCCTTTCCGATTCAGCCTTCAGCTTGTTGACAGCGGTCTCGTGGTCCCTCGCAGCCCTCTGCTTTTCTTCCTCTCGAAGAAGACCCAGTTCTACCAGCTGCTGTTTCCTCTGAGAATTCACATTGATCAGCTCTCCCCTCAGCTTATGAACCTGGGCCTCCATGTCAGCAATGATCTAGGCGAAACAGACAGAAGACACATGAGAGAAGTCACAAAGGAACAACTACACAGGGCCAATAATTATACAGCTTCCAAATTCACCTGTCCTTCATGTTCCCACCCGGATCTTTGTGGCTCTCTGTGTCCATCAATCCCACACTGTTCCCTCACCTCAGAGGTAAACGCCACATGGAGAAAGAACCTTTTTCTACACATTCTTTATACACCACCACATTTCCTATGTTTACTTCTTCATAATACCTAAGTTGATGGAATGAGTATTCTTCTGAAACTGGCTTTTTTAAATATTGAACATCAGGTTCTTGGAATTCATCTAATGTCCTTGTGTTTTTGTTATCATATCATTGGTTTTGGCTTTGATTTTGTTATGTCCCTACTTCTATTTTCTTGGATTCTTTCGTATTCCTTCTTCCAATTTCTTATTTTGGATAGCTAACTCATTTTTATCCTTTCTTTTCTGATGTATAAATTCGAAGTTGTGTTCCGTCTGTTTATTTTAGATACATGGTGTTTGGTTATCACTTAGTCCAACACACAGTTAACTTCCTTTACCCTTCCCTTTGACTTGTGAATCATTCAGATGTATGCTTCTTAGCTATAGAATTCACGGACAAGGTTTCCTAAAGCTGCTGTACCAGAGTGCCACAAACTGGGTGGTTTAAAGAACACTAATGTGAGCTAGAGAGGGCTCAGCACTTACGAGCACTCGCTGCTCTGGCAGAACACCCAGGTTTGGATCCCAGCACCCACATGGAAGCTCACAATCACCCATAACTCTAGTCAGAAGGGGGATTCAGTGTCTTCCTCTGTGGGCAGTAGGCCCGCACACAGTGTGCATTTATACATGCAGGCAAACAAACTCTTACACACAAAATAAATAAATCTTTAAAATATTCTCTCCCAGCTCTGGAGGGTAGCAACCTCCAAACCAAGAGCTGTCTGAGTTGGTTGCTTTTGGGGCTCTGAAGAACTCATTCCACTCATCTCTCATAGATGCTGGCATCTGCTGTCCACACTTGGTTTTCCTTGGTGTGTAGACACAGCAATCCAGCTTCTTGTCCACCTTGCCAGCGTTCTCTCTCTCTGAATATCCATGCCTCTATGTTTCACTTTTTCATAAGGGCACTGACCACACTGAGGTCAGGAGTACAGGATGTACCATACCTCCCATTACTAAAAATTGAGAATGTTGGTAAGTATTGTTGCCAAATTTTAAAAAGCTTCATGAAAGATGGCTACGGAATTGGCCTAAACTTTCTACATATGTTGAGTGCTGCATTCTATAAATGTCCATTGGATCAAATATTTATGTTGCTGAAGTCTATGACCTACTGATACATGCAAACATAAGCTATTAGCTAATGATGCACATTAAAATCCCTCACTGTATTGACAAATTTGTCTGTTCCTTTTTGTCAAGTTTCCATTTATGTATTTTGAGATTGCAAGAGACATATCTTGTTCACTGGTTTATTGTTATCAAATAATGATCCTCATATGCCATTATTATTAAGTAATTGCCCGCCTCACCTCCAGCATGAGTTCTGCCATAAAGTCCCTTTTGCCTAGGGTTAATGACATGAACGACAGCTCTTTAGATGTGGGGGTATTTATTTGGTATATTTTATTTAATATTTTACTTTAAAGCTTTCTGCATCTTCAATTTTAAATATATATTATAAACAGCATATTGACTTTCAACTTTCTTTTTAAAATCTTACCAATATTTGTCTTTTAAATATAGCATCTAGTCCAATTAGTTTCCATATACTTAAATATTGCCCTAGTTAAAAAATCTTTTTGTGCTATTTGTACCACTTTTGTACATTTCATATTTTTTCCATTTTGTCTTTTAGTCTAAATAAATCCATTCTTTCCTCCATCATCTTTCTTGTCCTCTCTCGCTGGAAATCATGTGCTCCATTTCCCATCCTGGTTCCTCACTCTTCTGTTCTCACAGTGAATGCCATTTTGTTGCCCTCCACCACATTTTAAGTTCTCTCATGGTAGTTCCGCACCAACCCCTGCAGCGTTTATTGGTCTGAAAGCCTCTTTATGGGTGGGGTTGAGATGCCAGTTTGCAGGGACTTCAGTCCATCTCTGCCTGCTTTCCAGGTCTGCTCTTTGTCTCCAGTGTTCCTTGGGTTCTTTATTTTCCCCTAAGCGTTCACTTGTCTTGTTATTTTGATCAAGCTTGCTACCTTCTAAATCTATGTCGAATCTTTGACAAGTACTTCGAGTTTTTCAGTGAACTCGGCTCTTCTGTTTCCGTAGAGAACCCTCAGTATCTTTCCTCTCACAACACTGCCCACACACCTCGAATTAAATCCTGCTCTTCTTTCATTTCTCTTAATCCTTTCACGTTCCTCATGCACCAGTCTCCACATGTTGTTCGCTTCGGGTTCTGCTAGGCTGTCAGGTCCATCCAGGGTCTACATCTTACATGTTTGGCTCTTGTTTTAGTTTTACTCTTTGTATAGCATGCTCAGAAACTTTACATTCTCTGTCTTTCACTGGATCAAATCCATTTACATTTTCCTTAATCATGACATAACACATTGAACATGACTACTTTCTAGTCCACAGATGACATGCCAAGCAGCAAAGTCTTATAGGCTTCTTTTACTAGTCACAACTTTTAGAGGTTCTGGTTCATAGTGTTCTATTCAACATTTGTGCTCTTAAAAAATGTAAGCTCCTATCTCATGGAAACTGAATAATGCTCAACTGAATCACCAATGGGTTAAGGAAGAAATAAAGAAAGAAATTAAAGACTTCCTAGAGATCAACAAAAAGGAAGACACCACATACCCAAACTTATGGGACACTATGAAAGCAGTGCTAAGAGGGAAATTCATAGCACTAAATGCCCACATAAAGAAGTTGGAGAAATCTCACACTAGTGACTTAACAGCACACTTGAAAGCTCTAGAACAAGAAGAAGCAAAGTCTCCCAGGAAGAATACACGCCAGGAAATTATCAAAGTGAGTGGTGAAATCAATAAAATAGAAACAAAGAGAACAATACAAAAAATTAATGAAACCACGAGTTGGTTCTTTGAGAAAATCAACAAGATAAATAAGCCCTTATCCAAACTAACCAAAAGACAGAGAGAGAAAATCCAAATCAACAAAATCAGAAATGAAAAGGGGGACATAACAACAGACATTGAGGAAATACAGAAAATCATCAGGTCATATTTCAAAAGCCTCTACTCCACAAAACTGGAAAACCTAAAAGAAATGTATAATTTTCTGGATAGGTAGGTACCACATACCTAAGTTAAATCAAGACCAGATAAACTATTTAAATAGTCCAATAACCCCTAAGAAAATAGAAACAGTCATTAAAAGTCTCCCAACCAAAAAAAGCCCAGGACCAGATGGTTTCAGCGCAGAATTCTACCAGATCTTCAAGGAAGAGTTAATATCAATACTCTCTAAATTGTTCCACACAATAGAAACAGAAGGAACATTACCAAACTCCTTCTATGAGGCTACAATTACCCTGATTCCTAAACCAAACAAGGATACAACAAAGAAAGAGAACTACAGACCGATCTCCCTCATGAACATTGATGCAAAAATACTCAATAAAATACTGGCAAACAGACTCCAAGAACACATCAAAACAATTATTCACCATGATCAAGTAGGCTTCATCCTAGGGATGCAAGGGTGGTTCAACACACGAAAGTTCATCAATGTAATACACCATATAATCAAACTCAAAGAAAAAAAACACATGATCATCTCACTAGATGCAGAAAAGGCATTTGACAAAATCCAACACCCCTTCATGATAAAAGTCTTGGAGCGATCAGGAATACATGGAACATACCTAAACATAATAAAGGCAATTTACAGCAATCCAACAGCCAACATCAAATTAAATGGAGAGAAATTCAAAGCAATTCCACTAAAATCAGGAACGAGGCAAGGCTGTCCGCTCTCCCCATACTTATTCAATATAGTACTTGAAGTTATAGCCAGAGCAATAAGACAACATAAGGAGATTAAGGGGATACAAATTGGAAAGGAAGAAGTCAAGCTTTCCCTATTTGCAGATGACATGATAGTATACGTGAGTGACCCCAAAGATTCCACCAAGGAACTGATACAGCTTATAAACACTTTCAGCAACATAGCAGGATACAAGTTCAACTCAAAAAAATCAGTAGCCCTCCTATATACAACGGACAAAGAAGCTGAGAAGGAAATCAGAGATACACCACCCTTTACAATAGCCACAAATGACATAAAATACCTTGGGGTAACACTAACCAAGCAAGTGAAGGACCTATATGATAAGAACTTTAAGTCCCTGAAAAAAGAAATAGAAGAAGATGTCAGAAAATGGAAAGATCTCCCGTGCTCATGGATACGCAGGACCAACATAGTAAAAATGGCAATTTTACCAAAAGCAATCTACAGATTCAATGCAATCCCCATCAAAATAC
Source organism: Peromyscus maniculatus bairdii (assembly GCF_049852395.1). Taxonomy (NCBI): domain Eukaryota; kingdom Metazoa; phylum Chordata; class Mammalia; order Rodentia; family Cricetidae; genus Peromyscus; species Peromyscus maniculatus. The sequence continues at coordinate 96,017,577 of NC_134859.1, read as the reverse complement.
CAACACAATTCTTCACAGATCTGGAAAGAATAATACTCAACTTCATATGGAAAAACAAAAAACTCAGGATAGCCAAAAGAATCCTGTACAATAAGACAACCTCTGGAGGCATCACGATCCCTGACTTCAAGCTCTACTATAAAGCTACAGTAATAAAACAGCTTGGTGTTGGCATAAAAACCGACATGTAGACCAATGGAACCGAATTGAAGACCCTGACATTAATACGCACACCTATGAACATATAATTTTTGACAAAGAAGTACAATGGAAAAAAGAAAGCATCTTCAACAAATGGTGCTGGCATAACTGGATATCAACGTGTAGAAGGCTGCAAATAGATCCATATCTGTCACTGTGCACAAAACTTAAGTCCAAGTGGATAAAGGACCTCAACATAAATCCAGCTACTCTGAACCTGATAGAAGAGAAGGTAGGAAGTAGTCTTGAATGCATTGACACAGGAGATCACTTCCTAATTATAACACCAGTAGCACAGACACTGAGAGAAACAATCAATCAATGGGACCTCTTGAAACTGAGAAGTTAGAGCAAAGGATACGGTCAACAAGGCAAATTGATAGCCTACAGAATGGGAAGAGGTCTTCACCAACCCCACATCTGACAGAGGACTGATATCCAGAATATATAAGGAACTCAAGAAATTAGACATCAAAATGACCAATAGTCCAATTAAGAAATGGGCTATAGAACTAAACAGAGAATTCTAAACAGAGGAAACTCAAATGGCTGAAAGACATTTAAGGAATTGCTCAACATCCCTAATCATCAGGGAAATGCAAATCAAAACAAATCTGAGATACCACCTTACACCTGTCAGAATGGCTAAGATCAAAAACATTGAAGACACCTTATGATGGAGAGGATGTGGAACTAGGGGAACTCTCCTCCACTGCTGGTGGGAATGCAAGCTTGTACAATCACTTTGGAAATCAATATGGCGCTTTCTTAGAAAATTGGGAATCAATCTCCCCCAAGATCCAGCTATACCACTCTTGGGCATATACCCAAGAAATGTTCAATCATACCACAAGGGCACTTGCTCAGCTATGTTCATATCAGCATTGTTTGTAATAGCCAAAACCTGGAAACAATCTAGATGCCCTTCAACTGAAGAATGGATAAATTGTGGCACATATACACAATGGAACACTACTCAGCAGAGAAAAACAATGACGTCATGAGGTTTGCAGGCAAATGGATGGATCCAGAAAAAATCATCCTGAGTGAGGTAACCCAGACTCAGAAAGACAAATATGGTATGTACTCACTCATAGGAGGATACTAGATGTGGAACAAGGATGACTGGACTGCTATTCACACCACCAGGGAGGCTGCCTGGAAAACAGGACCCCAAGAAAGACATGGGGATCGCCCAATGACGGAGAAATGGCTGAGATCTACATGAACAACCTGGACATGAGCGGGAGTAATGAAGGGCAACGGTCAAGAGAAAGAGAGCCTGTGGGAGCGGGAGATCCCAGCTGGATCAAGAACAGAGAGGGAGAACAAGGAATAGGAGACCATGGTAAATGAAGACCACATGAGAAAAGGAAGAAACAAAGTGCTAGAGAGGCCCACAGAAATCCACAAAGATACCCCCACAATAGACTGCTGGCAATGGTCGAGAGACAGCCGGAACTGACCTACTCTGGTGATGGGAAGGCCAAACACCCTAATCGTCGTGCTAGAAACCCCATCCAACGACTGAGGGATCTGGATGCAGAGATCCATGGCTAGGCCCTGGGTGGAGCTCCAGGAGTCTAATTAGTGAGAAAGAAGAGGGTTTATATGAGCGAGAATTGTTGAAACCAAGGTTGGATAAAGCACAGGGACAAATAGCCAAACGAATGGAAACACATGAACTATGAACCAAAGGCTGAGGGGCCCCCAACTGGATCAGGCCCTCTGAATAGGTGAGACAGTTGATTGGCTTGATCTGTTTGGGAGGCATCTAGGCAGTGGTCCTGTGCTCATTGCATGAGTTGGCTGCTTGAACCCTGGGGCTTATGCAGAGATGCTTGGCTCAGTCTGGGACGAGGGAACTAGACCTGCCTGGACTGAATCTACCAGGTTGATCTCAGTCCTTGGGGGAGGCTTTGCCCTGGAGGAGGTAGGAATGGAGGGTGGGCTGGGGGGAAGAGGAGGGGGGCAGGAGGGGGGAGAACAAGGGAATCCGTGGCTGATAAGTAGAACTGAATGGTATTGTAAATTAAAAGGAAAAAAAAAGACAAAAAAAATGTAAGTTCCTATTTTTTGGTATGTTATCTGTGGGGACAAAAGTGGGTGTCTACCAATCGTGTCATTCTGACAGACAAAGGAAACACCAGCATCTCTAGTTAACTTTGAAAAGTCTTTCCTCAATCTTCCCTGATTATTCTGATAATGGGAATGCAGGCAGCAAATCCTTGTGAGAATTGGCTTGCATCTCTGAATTTTTCAGGTGTAGACACCCATTCACTGTTAAAGACTGAAACATAATTCCTCTTTTTCTTCTTGGACAGGGTCACATGTAGCCCAGACTAATTGAACTTATTATGCAGCCAAGGCTGGCCTTGAACTCTCAATCTTCCTGCCTCTGCCTTCTAAGGGCTTGCATCACAGACACGAACCAACACTCCTGGCTTGAGATGGAGTATTTCTGTTTCTGGTTCACTGATGTCCAACTCAACTACACACTATGGGCCCTTTGGTATACCAGCTTTATGCATGTTGATGGACTAAGAGATCCCCTAGCTCAAAGAGGCCCAGACTTTCATGAATGGCCTCTGTACCTCATGAGAGTAGAAAACAAAACAAAACTAATACCCCAACAAAAATTAACCTAGTTTAAAAAATACCTAAAAAGTGAGCCCTTCCTTTAGTCCTTTGCTTATAGATTTCTGTTTTCACTCAGTGTTTGGTATCTGACTATCCCAATTAGTACAACAGCTCCTGGATACAACAAATGACATGCTGCCTATGCTCATGTCCCAGGGATCCACATGGCTGTTTCTGTGCTGGTCCCATGACGTGTTTGTTACTCTGGCTCCGTAATGTACCTTGAAACCAAGTACAGTGGCACTTCCAGCTCTATTTATTTGTACCTAGGATTGCTTTGGCTACCCTGTATTTTGTAGTTCCAAATAAATTTTAAAATGGGAAAGGAGAATATGGTCAAAGTACATTATATATGCATACTTATGAAAATAAAATGAGAAAAGTTTATTACATAAAATGGAAAGGTAAAAAGAAAAGAAAATGTTTAATTTCTATTATTAGCTATGAACACAACATTTCTCAAAACACTATGGTAACATACACCATGCATGATGTAGTTAAAATGAACATTTAAAACACCAGTATTCCCCTAACTGGAAACCAGAGAACCCAAAAGGGACAGCAACATGAAGTGTTTTTACCATGTTAAAAAGCGAACAAAGCTAGCGCTGGCAGTGTGGCTTGGTGGGTAAGGTGCTCGTTGCACAGGCTTGGTGTTCTGAGTTCAATCGCCAGAAGCCATGCCATGACAGGGCCATGGCCCACTTTTGCACTCACAGCAGGTGTGGGTGCTTGAACTAAGTCTGCACAAGATGCAGGCAATCAGAATTCCAGCACGGAAGCTGAACTGCTTTTGGTAGCTGCAGGCTGCTAGGGTAGAGAGGTTTAGTTTTCCTCACGGATGTGCTGCTGCTAGGCTGCCTGTGCTCCAGTGGGTGGCCTCACACAAAAGTGCAAGAGGACAGTACTAACTGAGATCAGGGAAAGGTCTGGGAGGAGATGGAGGATGGGAATAGGGGTGGGTATGATCAAAACGTGTGTGTGTGTGTGTGTGTGTGTGTGTGTGTGTGTGTGTGTGTGAATTCTCAAAGAATAAATATACATTTAAAAATAAATTTTTGTAAGAATTAAAATAACTATACTTCACCATCAACAAAAATATCCATTGTTTTATTTAAAAACTTTACTACTTCTACTTACTAAATGATAACTTGGAGTTTTGAAATATTTAGTTTGCACATGGCATCTTATACAGATTATTTGATTTAATTGTTGTGGTAATTCACTGATAGATACTGCAATTCTGCAATAATACAATTGCAAACTGCAATGACATACTGTGAGTCCCTCATTTTGCACTGAGGAAGATCATCCCTGGCTGGCCTGCTGAGCCTGCTCCTTACTCAACCTATTCCAGGTGGAGCACAAAGATATTTATGTTTGAACGTGTTTAATGATGAAAGAAGGCTAAGCTGATACTGCCCCCTTTTTATTCTGTCTCTGTAAGAATGCCAACTTAAAAATCACCTCAGAAGAATGCATAGGAGGACTTCCATAAAAAGCCAGCTCTCATAAATGTGCACTAGAAAAGATAAGTCTTTTTCCTTCTGAAAATACATGGGATGTTTTAAAGCTTGTTTCCCCTTTCATAGGGACCTATACATTTGCATATCAATAGATAGCCACAGATCAATTGTCTTTGAAAAGAGTCTTTTGCTTCTTATTCCTTGTTTTTTAGTGATTCCTCCTATCTTGATAATTAAAATAAATAGTCATTTAATTAAATTGAGAATAGATGAGGACACTAAGATTGGACAAACAGAAACACTAGACATGCTTCTGAAAACAAAATACTTTAAAAGGCTCCCTCATTTCCAGGTTACAAAGCAGACTGGCTGTCCTGCCCAATCAACACTGTGGAACCCTCAGGAAGCATGACTCTGGAGCTCCAGGTCAATAAATACCTTCAAAGAACAAAAAAACCTCCAAGAAGCTCCCAAGTGAAATTAAGGCAGTCCCAACATACAAACCAGCAGGAAGCTGATGTGAGCTCTTTTGGCAAGTGCCTCTCCCTTCTGTTGTCATGAGACAATCAACTCTTATCAAGTTGTCTTATTGATAATTATTGAAAATCACATGATAAATTTGTAAACAAATTACAAAGAAATTTTGCTTTAGGGTACATTGGCAAAGTTATTTGCACAAAAGATACAATTATGTTTCCCCCATCAAATTGATCTAGAGAAATATCTAGTCCACTTATGGTATGACCCACAGTGTGCATGTGCAGGATTTACTCTACGCCTCCCTGGTGCTGCACTGCATCATGTATATTCTATTAGCTGACTTGATATGTGATGCTGAATTAGAGAAAGGAGTATTTAATTGCTGGCAATATGGGCACTCACACTGCTTAAGTTTGGTGATTTTCAAAAGGAAAATCTTTCCTGAAAATGCATCAACTAAGTATAGACAAAATGAAATGATAAGAGAGAACTTAAGGGTGAGGGCTTCACTTATGCCATAGCATGTGTTGATAACTAGACGGATTTGAGCACCAGCATCAATGAGAAACAGGTGCTCTCGTGTTGCCCTACTATTGTAAATAACAAGTTATAAAATTTCATCTATGTGACTGATATAAAGTAGCTGAATTACTGAAAATTTCACAGGCAGGGGATAGAGAGATGGCTCAGTGGTTAAAAGCATTAGCACAGGATCTAGTTTTGGTTCTCATCATCAACATGGTGGTTCACAACCTTTTGTACTCCAGTAACAGGGGATCTGACACCATCTTCTGGCTTCCTCAGGTACTAGGCCCATATGAGATACACATACACACATGTAGCCAAAACAAATCATTTAAAAAATTTCACAGGTTACTAAAGGCTGTGTTGCTGTGGATATTGTTCTGTATAAATAAAACACTGATTGGCCCCTGACACCTCCTGACACCAAGGCCCAGATGATCCAACATCCAGAACGGTTTCAAGGCAACTGGCTCAGACAATACACCCTCACAGACTACTCCATAATCCTAAAATTTTCTTTGTGTCCCCATAAGATACAAAGCCCCCCTGTGGCAGGAAGTAGTAAGAGAAGCTACGCCCAAATTCCCAAATATACCAAGCTGGCTTTAGAGATGGAATTGGCTCACTCCTGCTCTAAACCCAGGCATATTGCTAAAATAAAAGGTTAAGAGATTCTTGGGTCCATATCAGAAAAGCCCTCTGGTATGGGATAGAGAGAAACCAATATTTTTATTTAAAACAGGTTGATTATAAATGCGATCTCTTTCTAAAAAAGAAAAGGGGAAGTGCTGTGGATGTCGTTCTATATAAATAAAACACTGATTGGCCAGTGGTCAGTGGCCAGGCAGGAAGCAGGCGGGACAAGGAGAGAAGAATTCTACGAAGTGGAAGGCTGAGGAAGGGAGACACTGCCAGCTGCTGCCATGACAAGCAGCATGTGAAGATGCCGGTAAGCCACGAGCCACATGGCAAGGTATAGATTTATAGAAATGGATTAATATAAGATATAAGAACAGTTAGCAAGAAGCCTGCCATGGCCATACAGTCTATAAGCAATATAAGTCCTCTGTGTGTTTACTTGGTTGGGTCTGAGCAGCTGTGGGACTGGCGGGTTAGAAAGATTTGTCCTGACTGTGGGCCAGGCAGGACTAGAAAAACTCAAGCTACACTGTGTCTGTAAGAAAACACACCACAAGCACAAATGTTTTCAAATTGACTTTCAATCAATAATTAAAAATGTACTGCCAGTTTCCTTAGAAAGCTAATAATCTCAAAGCCGCTTAGAATCTCACAAGTTCTGGCAACAGAAAGGCAAGGTTCAAACACCCTACAGATGATTATGAATTGCCCAGATCACCATCAAACTAGCCAGAAATAAAATTTATAAATACATTCATAAAAATATAATGTAACTTACATTGAGGGCATGATGTTAACCAGTTGGATTATTTTCCAAGTTGAAAACTTATTTTTCAGACCTTTTGGTATAAAAGCACATCAGTAAAATCCTGACACATGAAGCTGCATCAGCAATCTCTGTCATCTTTTACAAAAATTCCATGAACAAGCACAATATGCTTAAACTTTTCAATGTTACTCCTTAAAATTATGTGTAATTTACTATGTTTAATACATATGTATTATATAAAAGTAATCATGATAGGAAACACCAGGAAAAAAATTCCCTAAGGAATTTTGAGAAGAAAATATAAACTACACACACACCATAACAGATAAGAAGGAACCGTGAGAGCTGAGATGAGGAAGCAGTAGCTTCTAGCTAGGAAAGGCTCTGCAAAACTAACTTGTAGCCAGAAGCTTTTCTGTATCCCGCCCGCCAGTTCCCTGTTCTCCTGCCACTTGTAAATAACCACACAGAGGCTTAATATTAACTACAAACTGTACTAAATAAAACCAATAACCTCAGCTGGACCTTGAGAAGAAGAAATGGCATCTGTAGATAGGCATAGACAGGATATTTCAGATATACAAAGAATGAGAAGCATGAAAGAAACCAGACACCAAATTAAAGAGAAATGAGGAAATACTGGAAAAAAAATAGTATAGATATTAAAGAATCCAGAATGTTATAAGATTGATTAAATATACTCAAGAGAGACAGGAAGGCTCACTGAGTTCAGAGTAGAATGGATGGGTATAATTTTAGAAGCAGAATTCTAAGTGTTAAATAACTAAATGCATGCTGAAGGCAAGAAAAGAGGAAGACTGTTGAGTTACCATCCTGACTTCAACCAGTTTCATAATTGAGGTATTCTGAGAGTCCCTCAAGAAGTGAAACAACTGAATCTTGCATGAGACTTTTTTTTTTTTAATTTTACAATACAATTCGGTTATACATATCAGCCACGAATTCCCTTGTTCTCCCCCCTCCAACGCCCCTTCCTTTCCCCCCAGCCCCCTTACATTCCTACCTCCTCCAGGGCAAAGCCTCCCCCGAGGAGGACTGATATCAACCTGGTAGACTCAGTCCAGGCAGGTCCAGTCCCCTCCTCCCAGGCCGAGGGAAGCGACCCTGCATAAGTCCCAGGTTTCAAACAGCTAACTCATGCAATGAGCACAGGACCTGGTCCCACTGCCTGGATGACTCCCAAACAGATCAAGCCAATCAACTGTCTCACCCATTCAGAGGGCATGATCCAGTTGGGGGCCCCTCAGCCATTGGTTCATAGTTCATGTGTTTCCATTCTTTTGGCTATTTGTCCCTGTGCTTTATCCAACCTTGGTCTCAACAATTCTTGTTTTTTGATGTCTTCATTCATAGAAAGAATTGAATCATGAAAAGGAAAAAACAAAACAAAGCAAACCACGCTCAGGTTGTATTTCATGTTCTGAAAGCAGAGAAACTAACAAAGCAAACACCAAAGGCAAGGCACTGTGGAAGAAACACAGGACACATCATATTGTGGCTCCAGAGCAAGGATCACAGCTGGAGAACACAGCTGTCCTGGAATATACCAGAAATCTGGAACTGGTAAAGTGGTTTCAGAGCAAGTGTTTTCTATTCTCAGCTGAAGCAAATATCAATTCCCCTTTGAAGAAAAGTTTTCTTAGGTAAAAGCCTTCAAGTGTTTCTTAACATTAACAATGGGAATACAGAAAAACCATCAAAAAATCATCATGAACGAGTTAGCCTTCCTGTGCTCTGTAATCATCAGAATAAGCATAAAACAAAGTATTCGCTAAAGAGCTGAGGACACAGTCACCAAGACAGTGCCTATAGGCAGATAGGACGGGCGAAGGAAGGCAGTTAAAGCACAGTAGCAGCAAACAGTTAAATGTAGATGGGAACTTAAGAAAGCACCCACATTACAGCCAAGCAAACCAGGAAATGACAACCAATGAAGGAGATGGTTGCAGCTATGGAGGGAAAGAGAGACCCCAACATATGTCTGATTAGAATTTGAGGAAGAGAAAGGTGATGACGGGGAACTTTCAGTGACAGGAGAATTTTTGAAAAGTGAGAAGTAGAGAGTAGAACATCTGCCAAGCAGGGGAGAAGCGAGGGAAGACCAGCGGCATTGTCCTAGCATGCTTTCCAGAAGAGGCAGGTGCTAAATGACCAGCCACACACAGCAGAATACACAGTCTCACTCATATGTGAGATCTAAAAATATGAAGGATTTCAATACCTAGAACAAAACAGTGGTCACCAGGGATGTTGGCAGGGGTGGGAGAAGAAAACAGGGATAGGAAAGTCAGAGGACAAAGTTGCACAAGTGTAGATTGAACAAGCTTAGTTACATGGGACAGCCGGAAGATCTGACTGCTATGGGTGTACAGGCAATGGGCGTTACTATGTGTGTTCATTTACTTCATGCAGTATCATCTGACTACCCATGCAGATCCTTCAGCATCATCTTTGTATTAACTCAACTTAAAAGTTTTAAAAAGAAGAAATGAAGGGGGAAAAGGAGGGATTGGAGGAATGAAGAAGAAAATAGTAGCATGGATAAGCACTTTAAAAACTTTATTAACACATTGTCCTAAATTTTAATTTTATTCTATACATAATAATGGATATATTTTAAGAATCCATTCTGATCCCTCATTCTAGATTTGTTTTTACTGGTACTTTTAAAATATTCTTGACTGTGAAAACAGACTGTTAGCAATCTGAAAGAAAGAAGTCATTAACAATTCAGTACTGAATGAGAAAATAAAGTTGAAGCACTCACACTGCCTGATTTCAGGACTTCCTATAAAGCTACAGTGAATGTTGGCAGAGACAGTGCAGAATCAGCAAGGCCCACATATACAGACTGAGGAAGAGAATATAGCCCAGAAGGACTCACACAAACTGCCAGCAGGTCTTTCTAAAGCCTGGAAGGCTATACAATGGAAACTTCTAAAGCTCATGGTTCTGAGACAATTAAATATACATTAAAAAATCAACCAAGATATAATCATCACTCCTTTCATAAAAATTAGATGTAAGTGAACTGTGGACATAAAGGTAAACACAAACCCTCAGAACAGAAGGGCTGGGGTACAGATCATCAATCACTGCTTAGCATCACAAAGTCCTGCACCTGATCTTCAGTGCTACAAAAATAAACACAAAAAATAAAAACATAAAAACTTAGAGGAGAAAAAAATGGGAGGAAATGTATCAGGCCTTGACTACTTGTTATTAGATATATCAGCATAATCCATGAAATAGAAACACTGATACAAGGAAAAATATTTTAAAAATTTAAATGGATACCCCATGAAAGCTATGTTAAAAGCATGACAAGATAATCCATAGAACAGGAGAAAAGTGCAAAGCAGAGGACACAACAAATGTAATGAAACTATGGGGAGAAAGGTCACACCCAAGCCCCATAGGAAAATTCATCGTGTAAATGTACTTAGATGTACTTATGAAATTGAAGTAGTGGCCTTCCAAAAACTGGTGGCATCAGAGGCCTATCTTCTACAACACTGCAATTGAATTAGCTGACAACAAGTGACCAAACACGGAGAGAAAAGGAAGATAGTTCCCCCAGAGACTTCAGAATTAAAAGCACCCACTTTCACTCAGGGTTCAGGATAAAATGAAAAGGGAATGTGGAGTATCTGGAGCAGATCTGTGGAAGGACACCGGTCCTTTTCACATTGGTGCTGCTTTAGACAGGAATGGAAGGGGTGGGGACAGCAGGTCAGGGGTGATGGAAAGTATTTCACTGTATCTATTTTTGTAGCTTACAAATTCTGATTGATGTTACTTATTTCCTAACCTAAATAAATCCATAACATTTAAGTAAGATGTTTATAAATGACTGATAATTACAGTGTCCCTTCTTAAATCTTAGAAGATGAAACCTCAATCAAGGAAATGAGTCTTATGTGTGCTACTTATTTAAAATGCTGATTATTAATAATATAGGCAAATTGATTAATATATTAGCTAAGGAGATTAAGTTCTGGTAATATTAATCAATGAAACAAAAGGAAGGCACAAATAAGCAATGCTAGAGATAAAAATAGAGCCATGACAAAGTTACCTACAAAAACAGATACCAATAACTGAAATTGAAATTGCAATTAAGAAGGACATAAAACACAGTTATCAGAGCTGAAACGTAATGAAACACTATGCCAATAATTGGAGAACTGAGACGATATGAACACATTTCTTGGAACATACAAAATAACAAAATTAGAAACTGGAAGCTAAGCAAACTTAATTTAATAAAAATGAAATAATACCAACAATTCTTTCTACAAAGAAAACACTGAGCTGATATAATTTCATAGGTAAGTTCTAAAGTTTCTCTTTTGAAGGAACATATCAATCTACCTGTTATAAACTCACAAAATAGAGAAAAAAAATTATTGACAAATTAATTGTCAGCACAATATTAATAAAGATGGTAGTGACAGCAAGAGAAATAGAATCACCAAGCAAACTCACGTATAAACACAGGAATAAAACGCCTTTGAATAAATTAGAGGTAAACCAAGCCACTCTATTAAAATAAAATATGTAATCATTGAGTTTAGAGAATGCAAAGATAGTTTGACAAATAAAAATTTAGAACTGTCAATAATATAAAATTTAATTGAAAAGAAAAAATACTTGAGCTATAAAAATTTACCAAAACTGACCAAAAACAAAAGAACAAAAACACAAGAAGATGTGAATCACCCTATAATCATAAAAAAATAGAAATGGTAATCAAAAATATTTTCAAAGATGAAATATCAAGCTCCATGGCTCTACTAGCCAGTTCCACTAGATATTTAATATAAAAAAAGTAACTCAGTCTCTCATACTGCAATCTTTCAGAGAATAGTAAAAGATTAACCATTCAGGAACTCAATTTATAAAACTAGCTAAACTCAGTTTAAAAGCATGCTAACTAGAACACCCCCACACATACCTACCAACGTGCAGACCATTATCTCTCATCAATGATTATTGGCTAACTGAATTCAATGGTATAACTATTAACAGTGGGTGGAGGGCTGAACAGATAGCTCAGTTGGTAAAGGACTTACTGGGCAGGTATGAAATCTGAGTTCTGATCCCCAGAGTGCACATAAAAAGGAGAGCACAGTAGCATGTATCTGTAATCTGAGAACTAGGGAAGAAGGGATTTCTGGAGGCAACTAGCTAGCTTGCCTGTCTGAACTGGTGATCTCTGAAACAATGAGAGACTCTGTTGCTGTGGAATAACACTTCTGTACACTGTGAATATGTATTACTCTCATTGGTTAATAAAGAAGCTTATTGGCCTATAGCAAGGCAGGACAAAGTTAAGCAGGACAATCAAAGTGAGGATACTGGGATGAAGAAGGGCGAAGTCTGCGAGTTGGTGGCAGATGCAGAGAGAGAAAGATGGGCATGCCATATTGAGAAAAGGTAGCAAGCCATGTGGCAAAGCATAGATAAGAAATATGGTTTAATTTAAGTGTAAGAGTTAGCTAGTAACAGCCTGAGCTATCATCTGAGCATTTGTAATTAAGCCTCTGAATGATTATTTGAGAGTGTCTGTGGGACAGAAACTTCCATCTACATATGGCACTCAACGTTCAGCAATTACATCCACATAAAACCTGAGAGGGCTTGAAAAAAGATTCTAAACACACAAAAACAGAGTCAACTGCAGCTTCTTGGAAACTATCTTTTCTCCAGTGGGCTCTGTTTGCTGGCAGTGAGCAGAGGTACAGCTCCTTTAAGAGATGGCTTCCTGACTCAGTGCCAGTGACAAAAAACTGGCAGCCCCTTTGAGAGGTCCTGCTGCCAAACACTGAAATGGGGCTTTTGAGTGGTGAGGGACAGGCTGCACAGTGACAGAGTAGACCCCGAACCTGACCCAGAGTTTGGGCAGTAAACATGTCTCCCAGAGCTGGTGATAAATGTACCTCCATCATGAGACTAGTGTCTTAGGGAGCCAAGGGGAAGGAACCAGCACCAGCATGCCATGGTCTAAGTTACACAGCAGTTTAAGTTTTGCTCATACAAACAAAAAAGTTACAAATGCTAAGTAAAGGACAGATTCAGAAAAAAATAAAAAACCTCCTCTAAATAGGTGCAGCGTGTTTAAAAATATACATAGGCTTGGGAGAGAGGAGATGATATAGAGAGTCATAAAAAAGAAATATATATTTTTAAAATATTAAGTCCCTAAAAAGGGAGTAAAGTAAGCCGGGCGTTGGTGGCACACGCCTTTAATCCCAGCACTCGGGAGGCAGAGCCAGGCGGATCTCTGTGAGTTCGAGGCCAGCCTGGGCTACCAAGTGAGCTCCAGGAAAGGCGCAAAGCTACACAGAGAAACCCTGTCTCGAAAAACCAAAAAAAAAAAAAAAGGAGTAAAGTAACATAAAAGAAAAAAGCCACATAAAGATGGGAAATACACAGAGAATCTGGATCCTGTATGTTATTGTGTTGTCTTTAATTTTTTTGGCTGCTAAGAGATAATGGATTATGAAAAATGCTAGATTCAACCAACCTATATATTTTAAAGATATCTTGACTTCAAAATTTAAGTCAAAAGATATGTTACTTTGGGGGAAAGGTTATGTTTTTATTTCCACAGGAAATGAGAAGCTGTGGATTCATTATAGTTAAAGAAGATCAGGTTTGATTAAGGAAGAACCCCTGCAAATCCTAGCTATAAACATGAAGAAATAAATCTAAAAGAACTACAAGATACATGATGTATATTTTACCTGCTCAAGCATATAACAAAAAAATCTTTGGCTGACTTATGTACAATGCACTGTATTAATGCAGATATGTATGTTACCTTTAAAAGTTTATGTATTTTCAGAGCAAGGAGACCAGACACCAATGAAAATGGATAGTACAAGTGATCCAGCATCCAAAACATCTACAAGGCTGCTGGCTGAGATGATCCAGCCCCACAGACTACTCCAGCCAAGACTTAACCATAATTTAAATTTTCTCATGGCCAAAAGATTACCAGTGCCCCCAATCAACAAAGGAGTTAAATTCAAAGATCTATTTCTAAAGAAAAAGGGGGGATAGGTATAGAAATTATAGGATAAAAAGTAGATCATTGAACCTACTTTTAAACCAAAAAAATAACTAGTAGTCTTAAATATTTCACATTGGTATGGATTTTTTTATATTGATACAAATTTAAAGTTAATTTTTTATACTGCATATCTGTTTCTACTCTTGTTTGGGTTATTGTGCTTATGCAACTCATTTTAAAATGTAATGTATAATTAAAAATATAAATTTAGCCGGGCGGTGGTGGCGCACGCCTTTAATCCCAGCACTCGGGAAGCAGAGGCAGGCGAATCTCTGTGAGTTCGAGGCCAGCCTGGGGTACCAAGTGAGTTCCAGGAAAGGCGCAAAGCTACACAGAGAAACCCTGTCTCGAAAAACCAAATTAATTAATTAATTAATTAATTAATTAATTAATTAATTAAAAGTCATATTTAATAGTCAAACTTATAGTCATGCTAGATATGATTTCAAGGTCATAAACAGGTATATTTAGATAGATAGATGGTCTTTAAACACTTCAAAGACTTACAGATTTTGGCATTTAATATGTTTAATAACATAACACTTTTCATTAAAGAGAGACACGTCTGCTCCTAGCAAAACCAATCTATTTCAGAGAAGATAATGGGCATCAAAGAAACTCCAAATGGAATTTGCTTTCTTTATGGCAAAAGCTAGCCACTAGGCAAAGAAACTGCCCTTGCTTCAAATGCTGACAGTTACTGTCCAAAATGGACCAGCAGGACACAAAAAAGGTGACTGCTGAACTTTGCCAAGACAAGGTATGACAGCCCTTCAAAATTCCCTGCTTTACAGGGAAATCTGTCAGATATACTAGGCTTGTGGGCCAAAGATGGATGCTTTAACATTACAGAAGAACTTTGGTTGACTGTCCACACTGTGAAATGACCCTGTCATTAGGTAACATTTTACCTTTCTGGGATCTTTGATGGAGCTGAGGAATAGATAGTCACAGTTAAAGTTTCCCTTAGTTATGATAAAAGGTAAATTAGATATAAAACTTTGGACTCACAAAGATAAGATAGATGATACAGTATTTTCTTTAATTTTGCTAAATACAAATAAACTAGGTACTGTAACTGTAATTCTTACTTAATATATGTTTTACTATATATAGTTTTACTACATTAAGGCTAAAACCTTCTGTACAGTGTGAAAATGTATTATTCTCATTAGCTAATAAAGAAGCTGATTGGCTTATAGCAAGGCAGGATAAAGTTAAGCAGGACAATCAAAGTGAGGATACTGGGATGAAGAAG